>NW_017305884.1:1621692-1627500 GCF_001594115.1 Trachymyrmex septentrionalis
ATGCAGAATATCTTTTGTTATGCAACATGCGAAGGCATTTAACTACTAGAAGGAAAGAATAAAGCGTCAATGTACTTAATCATATCCGCTCGCTATACGTACATTCATGTAACAATTTAAATCAATATCTTTTACGACTCACGAGAAATTTATGACAATTGCTCGATGTGCATCGTCATTTCTATAATTACAAGAAATTCTTCACCTACTCATGAGAATTAATGACGAATAGATTAAAACGTACGTGAAGTTCGTTATACGTTTTCTAGATTGTATTTGTAGATCTTGTAAGATCCTTTCAGAGAAGTTTGCGCGAGATTACTCCTATTGTGGCGGCTATTATCGCGATCATTACTTTAATCAGATTTTTCCGCAAAATGCTATCTCTTGAGAAATTGCAGACGCTCGTCCACGCGGCGAACGAGTTCGGAGGTATTATGAAATAAATCTCGTTATTGCTTGGCCGAGGAAGAAAAGCGGGCGGTCAGTTTTAATTAAAGAACTCGAGGCGTCAGCTGCTCCTTGCCAACGGCTCTCCGGTTTCCCTTCATCCCCCTTTTTTTCTATCTGTGCATTGCGACCGATATCGCCTACGTATACGTCATAAAACTTGTGGAGCTGATGAAAAAAGATGGTGCCTCATAGGGAATGGTAATCCCTCGTCTCCCTTTGACAGTCTCTTTTGATTGTCAAACCGTATTTGTTAGAAAGAATTGCCTCTATTTGACATAATGATAATTAAATATAAATGAACAAGTTTCCTGCCATTGTGCGAATTTCTTTCCAATTCGCCAATGTTAAAACGTGCTGATTGATTGTGAGGGAAAAGTGTTCGGGAATTTGTGATTGCAATTGCATGATAAAATAATTATGGATGTGTTCCATTTTTATAGCTGTTATCAATCCCTTACAGAAATTTCATTTATCTTGAGTAGGAAAAACACTGAACAGTGCTTTTAATATTCAAAATATTGATTACTCATTGCCTTAATAAATCAATAACGGAGACTAACAATGAGAGAAAAAAATGATTGCAACTACTGTAATTTAATGATAATTTATCGTCATTTTCGATGCCAATTATATATTTTGTAATAAAATTATAAATATTATTAGTATTACTAACGTTCCTTACAGCAAATCCAATTTAATACTGAAAGATATAAATGATTCATTTATATTTATTGCGAGTATTAAAAGCACTGTTCAGTGTATTCCTAATACTCAAAATAAGTAAATTAATCACTATCCTTCAATATCAAGTTGAATTTCCGTAAGAAACGACAGTAATAATGACAACAATAATAATGATATTTGTTGTTCTATTAAAAAATATACAACTGGCATCGAAAAGGACGATAAAATTGTGGTTAAATTTACAGTGTAGTTGCAATTATCTTTTTCTGCTTTGTTATCGAGTAAACTTTCTGTCACTTTAACAAAGTAAAATTCAGAAAATAGTTTAAGTATCATTCGCGAAACGCGTTAGATATGGGGATTTCTGTAAGACACTCGCTCAACCATCCATTTTGAAGATTCACAATCGCGAGAAATTCGAAAACAGAATTTCTATATTCTCAACGAGAGACAAATATGTATAAAGGTAAAGCGAAGGGATGGGAAGGGGCGTACTGTTTATCAATTTAAATATCGACGCAATCTTCGGCGTTTGAAGTTCTTACGTTAGTATCTTATGTGGACACAGGGGGAAGAGCGCAATATATGAATTTACAGGGGAAGGTTTACTCGCGATTACACGCGCCCTCGGGGCGCCGGTGCCTTTATCATTCGAGCGAGTGCGCCGTATGCCGAAGCGTGTGTGCGCTACATCATAGGTGCAACGTTTTATGGGTCGTTCAGGGTGACCTTACGAGGTGGGCACGATGAATCCCGCGAGATCCCCCCTCCCCCCCCCCGCGCCGAAGGAGATGATATAATACATTGAAACGCGAAGCGGCGGCGGCGGCGGCGGCGGTCCCGGAGTAACCAAACATCGGCGAAATCCAATAAAGTGCCGCGCTTGACGAAATAATGGCAGACCACTGGCACGGCGAGCAGACGTAATTGACTCGGTAATGATGAGGTAAACGGACAGTTCTATTAAGCGCCCCGGCTACGTGCTCGACGTGTACGATGCATACCGGCACGTAACTGATCGCGGACGCAGAACTAATCGCTTTCACATTTCGTAAATGCGAGATCGCGCAAATGCCACAGCGACCACGCAGTGATATTCGACGTTTCTACCTCGACACAATTAATAATTTCTCCCTCGTCGCCGGATCCCACCGCGTACTGCGTACGTCGAACGCGGATTCGGAAAAATTAGAGTAGAGCCAGCGCGCCATCGCGTTATTTTGCGAAGTTATTACAATAGAAATTATTAAATCGATGAAAACGACCGATTTTTTCATCTCATTCATATTTGTGACTGAATAAGATCTTGAAAAATTAATTGCGAATTATCAATTTCTCTTAGGAGCTACGACGATATAATACAAAAAGAGAAAGTAATTTATTTTTTCTATACAAAAATTACTCTTATTACAAGTAAAATAACAATTATAGTTTTTAATGAAATTATAGCGTAGCGTTTATGTAACATCATAAAATATTTTATTTTGCAGCACTTGTGGAATTATTATCTATACTTTGTAATCATTGCAATTAAATGTATCGGTAGAATTTCTAGCTTTAATTGGTACATTGCAAAGGTTTAATTTGTTTCGTTCGTCGTATTGGTGGTATGTTATCTGACACGACTTCGTCGATTCAAACAAAAAATAATATACGTTAGATTTACATAGATTAGCATAAAGGACATGCTATTTGCATATTATTAAGTAAAATCGTGTAGCTGTTAATTGCTTATTATAATAACAGCATGAGTGAACATATCTGGAAATAATTTATAGCTTACTTCTGCAGCGGCAATTCAAATGTGAAACAAAATTGTAATAAACGTAAAACAGTTATCATGACAAGAGGTGACTGGTCAGTGATATTTTAATCATATATTTCCTGCATTTAACACTTAGCGTTTTTGAATAAAAAAATCAATGTACCTACATAATTATGTACATTTACCTCTTTTTCTTTACTCTTTCTACTCTTTCTTTAAAACTTGCAGTAATCAAGTGATCATTACTGACCGTTTCTATTTTTTAAACCATGTATAATATGTCAGATAAAATAGGATTCTAAATTTCTTGACTTTTTAACAATCATGTACTTTATACTAAAAAAAAGTATTTAGTTTTCTGTCACTTTCTTCACATTTTCAAAATAATTTATTCGCTTTTAAGTAAAAAAACGTTGGTGCTAATCGGTACATTTTAAAGGAAAATGAATTACAGGGGAAAAAGAAAATGTTCGAAAAATTCACAGAATAAGCGCTAATCAAAATCAACAATTGCATTAGATGTTACAAAACTGCTGTACTTCCACCGGGAAATTTCAACTTAGCAACATTGCACAATGCAGACCATTAGATTTCGCGGTAAAATTAGCGGCAGCGTGAAAACCTGAAGGGTGTGTGTGTGTGTGTCTCGAGACAGCGAGAAAATCCTAATGAACACAACAACGGTCAGCTAGCAACGAGTGCGCGCGGCTAGCATCTCCGTGCCTCATTAGCGATCTTTAATTTTCCAAAGCGAGTCTTCCCGGGCCACTCTCCACTCGGAAGCGGTTGCCGCGCGGCGTTGTCAGCGGTGAGGAGCGAGCGAGAGGGGAGAAAGAGGGAAAAGAAGAGAAAAAAAAAGCAATGAGAAAAGCGCAAGGGAACAACGAAAGAGAAGAAAAGATAGGGGGAGAGCAAAGACAGCGGCGTCGGACAGCGGCAAACAGCAACGGCAGCACGACGACTCGCGGTGGCTCGCGCGCGCGCCATTGTTTCCTCCCGGGTTCTTTATCTCTCTTCCTTCTCATCCTTCCATCCTCTTCCTCCTCCACCCCCTTTCTAGCCGCGCGAGCGAGACCGTGGGCTTTATTGTGTTTGAGCTCGACGCTTCGCTCTTTTGTTTTGTTTCGCGCGCCATTAGAGGGGCTAATTGCCGCTCATACGCGATCGCCTTTTGTTTCCTCCTTTTGCCACCTTTTCTCCACGACCCTCTCTCTCTCTCTCTCTCTCTTTCTCCGTTGTGTGTCCCAGCTCTCCGTTCACCACCATCACCACCGACTACTACCTCCTTGTTCTTTTGCTCGCATGCACCCCGACGGACCCGACACCACCGACCACGAGAACGCCGACGACCGCCGAGAAGGAAGGCTGAGTCATATAGCCTTCACTCTCTCCTCACTACTCTCGAATATAGCCGGTACCTCCTCTATGCTCTCTTCCTCACCGTCGCTTTCTCGTCGCACCCGACTTCTTCCGAAGCGACGCAGGAGAACCTGTCACTCCGTCCCCTTTCCTTTCCTCGTTGAGAGAAGCGATCGGTTTTTGTGTCGCGTCCTCCTCTTCATCTCTCGCGTTCTCGGCCCGACCGCGACCAGCGCGACGGCTGGTTCTTTCTATCCTATCCTCGGCGATGCCGGGACACCTCGCGGGAGGAAGCGAGAGAAAAGGAGGACAAGGCTGTTACGGAGAAGAGAGCAAAGGGAGGGACGTTTTAACGCGTCAACGCCTCGATGACCTCCGGTTTTTCTTCGACTTCTTCCACTGATCGCGCGTATGTGACACTCTCTCTCTCTCTCTCTCTCTCTCTCTCTCTCTCTCTCTCTCTGGTCGCCTCGGCCGACTCTTTTCGAGCCCTCGCAGTCGCAGAATCAAACTCGATCAAATGAGTTTATCGGCGGACAAAAGCGGGGAAAGAAACTGATCTGGAGATAGAGAGAGAGAGACTAGAGAATTGAGAATATCGAATGATAAGTTGACATCTTAGAATGCGGACCGCCAGGCTAGCAGAACGCAATAATTATGTAAAGAGATAAATAAGTTATTGCGCGAGATAACGTTGAATGTTATATTTTTAATGTAATTGACTTGTTAATTACTAGTTCTGGTTCTCGCTATTTTTCGCTGGATGTGTGATTACGTTGCAACTTTCGTAAGTTCATATCGCAAATGACTTACACAGATTTGGTCGGTTGCACTATATATATGTTTTACGCACTTTAGCATGGAGAAATAATAAACGTCAATATTAAATTAAACGAGTCCTAAAATAGAGATAGCGTGACGTTTATGAATAGTTTTATATAAGCTGCTCGAACTACATTGCACGCTTTCTCTCGATTGCAAATGAAAAATTTCCATTAATTTTTCCCTAATCAAAAATTTTGCTCATTATATGTACACATTATTATTTCTCTAGAATTTCTTTTATTCCCATTATTATCATATTATACGCACTTGAGATTGTGGTGTATAAATCTACCGTGTAATAGAGTTAAAAAACGAAAGTAATAAAACGTTATCCGGAGAAAAGAAACGTCATCGGGACAAAAACGAAGAGCGGAACCAAGATTTTAGCGCTAAGAAAGAAAAGATCCGGCGATTTTAATTCGCCGGAAAGCTAATAATTCCGGCATTGTGCGATCCTTACCGCGGTTATTGTTTCCCTGACGAAGCTCGTACTTGCGATGAGAACTCCTCGCATTCACCTTCCATAATATCTTTTTCATCCCGGGAAGGACAATGAATAAGAGAGATGTTGCTGTTCTTTTCCTCCTTAGCACACAGACACATACACATATATATATATATATATATATATATATCGTATACGCTGGTGTGCTTATTTGCTTATTTACCGCTTCTCTGCTGGCCTGGCCACGCGTTTATCCCGGTCAGTTTGATTACTGTTG
>NW_017305884.1:1627600-1630143 GCF_001594115.1 Trachymyrmex septentrionalis
GTAAAGAAATAAACGGAAAAGACAGAAAATCTCATCGGTGACAATACAATCTTTTCTAGTAGCTCTTTTCTTTTTCTATTCTTAATAGCACTATAATGAAGAGTTTCAAGTATCTCTCATTGTTAATTTTCTCAGATAGCCCTGTACGATACTCTCTATTGATACTTTGTGTTCGGTTCGTCGAAATAACATAACGATTATAAAAATTGTTATCGTGTTCAATATAAACATATAATTATAGTAATGAAAATTTTCACGATATTAATATATTATGGCCGTATTTTAATAAATTCTTTATATTTCTTTATTCTAGCAATTCGATTATTACATACAGATTATTGATTTGACACACTTTTCATCTGTTTTACAAAAGTTTAATTTTCTACAAAAGTTTAGTTTTCTGGAACGTTGAAAAAGTAACGTACAGATATTGTATTAATTTCATTCTTCCGACGTTGAAATCGAAATTGATTGATCAGACTTTCAGATTTGAATGATGTCCCGTAGTATTATCGGCTCCATTGCGACGTACCTATGCGGGAACACGATGTAAACGAACGACGAGGCCTCGAATAAAATTCACACGGAAGCGGCCGAGCCCGTGCCACGAACTCGCGACTAACTCGCGTGATTGCAACATTGCGGGTCCGAGTAATTGCGGTGCCGGCGCGAGGCCGATTTTCTCGGAAGCGATTCGAGAAGGCGAAACGTCAGCTGACTGTATTGTAGTTTCGCGCGGAAAGAGGAACAAGAGGGTGGGTACACGAGAATCGGAGGGGGTGAGAGATGCAAGGGAACGGTCACAGGGATGAGACGGCGGGAGACGGGCGAAGAAGACGCGCATATTCGCCTGTCCGGAACGCACGAGGGGGAGGGGAGGGCAGCATGGCATGTCCCCCCTAATTATAGCAACAATAAAACAATTTTGATAATTATCTCAACTAGTGTATGGGAACACACGGCATTACGGCGGGCACGTCGTATAGAGAGACGGCGAGAGAGGCGGACAATCGGTGAGCGAGAGAGAGAGAGAGAGAGAGAGAGAAAGAGAGGGACAGGGTGGGGCGGGAGGAAGACGGAGAGGAGAGGAGAGGACACGACGACCGGGGCAGAATAATGACAATAATTACCATTTATATGCAAGTGCCGTCATTACCTGCACACGAGCAGAGCACGCATTCAATTTCGTATCTAATTTGAATAATTCAAACAAATCTCTCCTTCCTGCCCTCCTTCCTCTGCACGCTTTATAATCCCAATAAACGCGATGAGACATCGACGGCGAGTCTCGCTCGCTTTTTCAGTACCAACGACGACAACGACGACAATGATGACGACGGCGACGACGACGGGGACGACGACGACGATTCGTCTCTCGTACTCTGATTTCACCCGGGCGCTCCGAATTGGCGGCAGACAGTATCTTCTTCCTCTCTCCCTCTACTTATATTCATCCCTTAACGTTCTTTTTATTGAGCTAACGAGGAACCGTGGAATACACAGGCGACTCACGCCGATCTCCGCGGATCTCTCTGTGCCGGGCATGAGCGATCGCGATTACGCTCCGCTCCGCCGCTCCGCCGAGCTCACTTGCGACAAATTAGCATTTCTAATAAGAATCTTCGAACAAAGCATCAACGTGACGTCGATTCGGTGGAATTTATGGAGGACTCGTAGTCACGCTATCGCGACCTATTTCGATACGGACCGGATTGGTAAGCTCGATCTCATAATTTTGTCAACATCGTCGATGAGCTTCTAGGCAATCATAAGCCACGCAGCAGTCGAAATGGCGATTATGCAAATGGAAAGCGGCTCGAATTGTACGAAGCATTCGAGTACGGGCAATTACTTCCTGATCAGGGTAATGGTAATCCGATTCCTTCAGTTGAATAACATTTTGTTATTTTTAACTTCCATGTGTCTCAAGATGATAAATCGATCCATTTCCGTTTATTATTAATTTAAAAGTAAACAACGTACATACTGATGCACGTACTGAGTGAATAATACATTAAAATTTAGTCAAATTCAATACATTTCCTTGAATTACATTATTTAACCTCATCGTTTCAGTTAAATTAACAACATATTGAATAGAAGCAGTGGCTGTATAATTAATTAAAAGAAACCCAAATTGGATATAACATAATTTGTCACTGTAAATTTAACAGTGTAGTTAAATCGTATCTTTGGTTTACAACTCACAATAATTTCATCATCGAATATCACTTTATCGATATATCTGCGTTATTGCGCTATAGCTTGCCATTGTAATAAAAAGAAATCTGCTTTTCTTAGAAATAAAAAAAATTATCATACAATTCTTAAAGTTTTATAATGCAAATGATTCGAATTTAAAGCCAAAAGATGTAATCAACGTAATAATACGAATAATTCATTGATCGATACATGGGCAGACGCATTTAGATTATGAGTGTCCAGCGAAACAAAGTAAAATAGATTTCGCAAGAACTGCTCTAATTTTGAACATCCCTAGTTCTACAACAAAGTATGTCAGCAATATATATATATATATATAT
>NW_017305884.1:1630243-1638993 GCF_001594115.1 Trachymyrmex septentrionalis
AAACTTTCGGCGTATCTTCGTTTAAAGAAGACTCACCAAAAGGAAAGATCTTACAAAAATTTGCTCTCTTTTTTTTGACAGTAGAGAAACGAACTTGGCTGATTTTCATTTTTACACGCAGACCTTTGATTAATATCGAACGACGGGATAATTTTTTCTAGGATATCAAAGAATTGGCACCTATCCAAGGCATCGCCGGCAACGGCAAGTGTGTTTTGCTCGCTCGTTCGGTCGTAGCAGCAGCAAAGTGGCCCTATCAATATTAATCGCGATATTTGCCCGGCTTGGTCCTCGTCGCGCTCTCTATTACCAATTAATCCGATCGTGCGAAGTATGCTGCGGCGGGCAGCTAGGCCACGGTGTGCGAAAGAGATAGGAATAAAAAAGAAAGAGCGACGAGTACACAAGGTTGGGCGGCAGGGAAAAAGAGAAAGACAAAGAGAGAAAAAGACAGAGAGAAAGAGAGATAAATGTCGAGAGAGAGAGAGAGAGAGAGAGAGAGAGAGAGAGAGAAGGACGAGAGGGACGAGCCATCAACGGGTTAGATATTGTGTCAGTCGAGTCGTCCAGCATTAAAAGTAATTACGACGTGATTGACCGAGGGCCTGTTGGCCGAGGGCGAGGCGACGCCGAGGGGGAGGCTAAATCATCGGAGTGACGCACGTAGCTCGTTGCTGCCTCCCAATTATACAATCAGCGAGAGCAAAGCGCGAGAGAGGCATCGAGGGGTGAAGGCGGTGAAAAAGATACCGAGAGATAGGGAGAGGAGAGCGACGCGGCGGAGATGTCGGATCTCGTGCAATGAGACGCGATGCAAGAGAGACGTAGAGAGAGAGAGAGAGAGAGAGAGAGAGAGACAGAGAATCAGTGGCGGAATTACGTCAGGAACGTAGTGGGTAGCCGACGAGATTGACAAAGATCGGTGCCATCGTGATGATAATTGCGTCGCGAAACTAAGCCCGCCAATTGGAGCTAGTATAACAGCCCTAGAGCTAGTCCCTGCGACCCTACTCGATTTCCAAAGCGCTTGTCAGAAACCATCTTGACACTTGAAAATCTTCCGTCGAGAGGATTACCGGTTAGAACGCACTCAGAAAAATGTCTGGTTGGAAATGGACGAATCATTCCGAAGATTCTGATTACAATATATATATCAATCAGAAGTCCAATATAGAGTTCTAATAGATTTAAGCAGAAAATTTGAAAGGATTTATACCTCGTGGGATAAATCCGGGACTACTGTGAAGGTAATTTTTTTCGAAAGACCGATACATGGCGTTAAATATCGTCGGTAGCGAGAACGTCCGTGTCATCAGCACCAGGCAACCGTAAACAGTGCGAAGAGTAATCAAGAGTAGCGCGGAACGACGGGACTTTGTTCTTCTGCACGAGCTTCTTCTCTCGCCACTGCGACAGGTGCGACATACTAATCTCGGTTTTGCAATGTTTCACGAGCGGCCAGCTTCGTGCGGCTAATTCTGTATCTTTCTATTCGTACGACGGACAAGAGAATCGCAACTCTGTTCTGTCTCTTCTAAAAATGTGTCATGACAGACGTAATAAATTAACGCGATATTTTACGAAATTATGAGAAACGGCCATTACCGTTATTAATTCGAAAATAGAATCGAGAAAGAAAGACAAGGCCTTTGTTATTCCAGTAAAAATATTCGCCTGCCTCAAGTCGATAATAATTTGCATATTAAATTTGTAAGGAAGAATTTTACAAATAAATTCGCTTAATCTTCAACTGTACAGTCTTAATCCTCCTATACAGTGAAACGTGTTTAGTATTTGTGACTAGAATTGCACGGTAAAAAGTTATGATTAAGAGCTCTGTTTTTTACTAGTGTAATGTTAGTAATAATAATTATATTTAATTCTTTCGAAAAATAGATACATATAGTTGGTATAAAAACTATTAATTATAATTAAATTATGTGGCAATTGCAACCTTCTTTCTTTTCTCTCAGTGTACGGAATTGTAATGCCGAATAACAGTTTACCGATATAAAATATTTCGGATAAAATTGAAGATCGCTCGAAAGAGGATTGGCTTGATTTCATTACTTCTTTCGATTAATTCTCTTTCGAATAATTCCAGTCCGATAGATTTATTGCGAGGTATTTAAATCCGTCCCTGGCCTCGAAATGACTAACGATAAGAGAGACGTCGATGAAGCGAAATGGCCCGATCGTGATCGTTATTGTCTATTATAAAGCAGAGTAACTTGGCTTGTTGCAGCTGCTGGTTCGTACATCAGCGATAATATAGCGCAATTCGCGATCTAGAAAATTACCAAACGCAATCGTAACAAGATACAAACTTAAGACGAATATTAAACAGATACGAATAATATAAACAAAAGGTAAGTGTAAATAACGAAAAATATCTCGTACCGATATTACATCTTCTGAATTAAGCAGAATTACCGCCTGTTATGTAAATAATAAAATAATCATTTTACGTTTATGTTTCTTTATTATCCAAATTATATAATTTTACAGAGAACCATACATACGAGAGTCTTTTGTATTTTAATACAGAAGCCCCCCTACATGAAAATTGCACTTATTGGCCTAGGTTCCTATTAGGTACTTGATATAATAGCGCGCGGAGAAATTAACTGCAATTATTGTTATTTCTATTGCGACAGATGCGCGGCACGTATTCCGTCCGAACGTACGGACATATGCAACGGAAATGATGTCGCCATTGTACTTATAACGCAAACGATTCTCCTTCCTTCGTATTCATCGCGTCACAAAAGGCACACAGTCCGACAATCACACGACAAGATTAATTGACGTCCATCGCGCCACACCGCGCCGAGTTTATTTTCCCGAAATATCCGCCGTATTTCGCCGCAGCGTACATTTCTCAGCGAGTTGAAATAATATCTTCACGATGATACTCGATAAGCAGCGTCTTCCGCGGAGGGATTAATGGAGGCCAGTAATCCATCAATTGTTGTTTACTTTACAATTTGTTTACTTTCGAAACACCGATCTCGCGCGCGGTGGACGTTCAATGGGCGTTCAATCGCGAAAAATACGGCGGCGAAACGTCGAAGTGGCGACGAAAGTACCTGTCGCCGTTTGTATCCCGATGCATAGAAACGTGCGACTCGAGGGGCGGGGGGAGGGGGGGGGGGGAGGGATAAAAAAATAATGTTTTGACTGCATTGTCACACGACGTTGTTACACGCCGCGTGCGCGCCCTTCGCTCTCGAATGCCCGTTGCTGAAGCATTTAGCGTTTATGGAGTGAGCGCCAATCCAGAGACAAAGAGACGCACGAGTTGGCAAGGGTGACTCTTGGTATGACGATCGTACAATGGTTTCTATGAAACCTTTTCTTCGAGGCTCTCTCTCTCTACCAGCCATTAATGGTACTCTTTCTGCCTGCCTCCCCCTCCCCTCCCCTTCCCACCTCCTGCGGCCCCCCGCAACTCCTCTCTCTCTCTCTCTCTCTCTCTCGCTCTCTCTCCTTTTCCCTCTACGGGGGCCTCTCGATCGTTAGTTCCGTTATTTTCATGCCCGAGTCAACGACAGTGCCTTTTCATCGCTGCACTTGAATATTCTTATCGAATTAAATCGGTTTTCACGCCGCGTGAGCACAATTATGGAATATCATTGTCGTCGGACAGGTACACGGCTCGTCGTGCGTTACAACCACATTATCCTTCCATCGATAATGTGCATGTACCAATCAAAGATTTATGATAATCAAATTTTTACATTTAAATTAGTTAAATATAGGAAGTTGCGCGCAAGTATAATGTGATAAATGTGTACGAGTTATTATAAGGAATTAATATTATTACAGGTTACGGGCCGCAGTAATTATTAATAAGTTTGCATAATGTACTGTTAACATATGTTCATTTTCACACTTCTGACTGAGTCAAAGCGCCGATGAGGTACCTAGAACACTAGTTAAAACGTTTGCGAAATTGTATAAACGAATCTGTAGACGTGATAAAATTTCAATTACGCATCAATATCCGCATTGACTCTCATCGAAGTGTTTTTAATTTCTTTTCATAGATTTAATCTCAGAGCCGTTATGCGTTTTATTTAACTAGTTCGTTTGGATTTTATTATCGATTTTATTATCGAGATGTACAGAAAACTCGCGAGATTAATTCATCAGTGAAAATCGACTATTGTCAGCTGAGGAAACTGTCGTTCGGGCTGATCGAAGCTAACATTGGCATTGCATACACGTAATTCTCCATAAACCACTCCTGTTTTCCAGCATCGTCAATTCTGCAAGAATGCACAGAAAGAAATGCGACAAATTTTCACATCATATAATCCTATAACGCAGTAATTGCTATTATATATGGAAAATACACAATAATATACCTAATAAAAAAATATACATATAAAACTGGAAAGTATGTCCCTGTTATATCAATAAATAATTTATCTTATAATTTATATAATAATAAAATTATTTAAAACAAACGCGTGTAATTGTCATATTGTTTTCTTGACGCTGCTTATTGATCACGCCTTGAATTAAATCATTGTCACGATAAAATTCTATTTCAATATTCATAATGTTCAAATGCTTCGCGCAAAAAAATTAAGATATCAATAGGGTTCGAAATTTTGGTCAGTTATTTGGATTTAATATTTTTTAGGGGATTAAAAACGCGCGAGAAGATGCCGCGTCGCGATTCGCAAGTTGGCCATCAACGAGACACGTTCACGGGTGTAAAAGGTGGGCGCTCTGCGTGCGTCCGGCTGGAAATTACGAGCCTGGGCGTTAAAATGTATCGAAAAGAGACAGCTGTACATACGCAGAGAGTATTTATGGGCATAGGCCTGGTCCGAAAGACAAGGAAAGAGACAGAAAGAGGCAATCGGTATGGACGCGGCCAGCGGATCCGGGCTAGGTCGTTCAACCAACCGGCTAACCATCGAACTGCGTCCGACCGACCAGTCCGCAACGGTCGAAGCACCTTACTCTTAACAGTTCGTACCAACGACGAGGAGGAAGAGAGAAGGAGCAAGAAGAAGATAGCGGAGCAAGAAAGACGAAATAGGGGAAGCAACAGGGAAAGAGAAAGAGAGCGGATGCTCAACACCATCGTCACCGGGTTCCACCAATGGCCGGGTGACTCTGTGTCTTCGCGCTAGCGCGAACTGGGTGCAAGGTACCAATCGTACAGAGAAATCGGCGTAAGCGAACGGATTGTAACGCGAGGTGTGGGTCCAGTCGAGCTATCGAGCTGGAGGCGCTTTTAAACGCTCACCATTGTATCAATAATGTCACCGGCGTGGACGATTTATCGTGATACGAAACGTTCTTTGAGAAGGCAACGAAGAATCCACGCGATATCCCATCTCCGTCTGCAATCTACATATGCAAGGTCAATACTGATTCGAATATCGGCAAGAAGAAAAGTGACTAAATCGTCGAGCTTGATTAAGATAAATATTAGGTCGGAATAAAAGTTTTGTATAGCATAACGAACTTCAAAATTTCAGCGGTTGCATTAAAAATAAATAGAATTTAAAATAAAAAAAAAAGGGTTTAAAACTAAAATTCTATAAACTTTACGAATTAATAAAATACAATGTAAAATATTAATCTTCAAAATTTGATAGTTTAGTTTCTTTTAATATCCGAGAATTATATAGCAGCAGAAGTCTTTGACCTACCGTACTTTTTTCTTTATTCAGAAAAACACAATTTCGAAAAAGATAAACGGAATAATACTTTTCGAACTTACAATATTACAATTTTTATCTACGAATTAAAAAACTTTTTTTGTGGAGGAAATAGCAAAGTGTTTTCTAAAACTCGGAATGATTTCAATCTAAGAATTCCTTAGAAAGATCAAATCTATTTTAGAACACCTAAATGTATCTTTATCGTATTTGAATATATAAGTGTTGTCGAGAAATATTATATGTAATGAGATATACTTTATGTACTTAATTCAATTCCAATTTTTAAAAATATTACAAATGAATTTAACAACAACCACAAATTCTATGTATTATATACGGAGAAATAAATTCCCTAAAATCAAGTTTAGAAAGTTATTTACGAAAAGAAAATTATTAGAGACCTGGAAATTCTATTCTAGAAAGGCATTTCTAGAAATTTAATAACTCTATCTCTTAATGGATTAAAAGTCTCTAAACATGATTTTTTTCTCTCTTATTCCGCTCTATCTTTTCCGTACAATTTTAATTAATAAGATATAAATCTTTCGTTTTGCACATTCGTATTCCAACTTACACACACGTAGTGATTACCGCTCAATAACATATCCATCTTATATGTACATATTTCAAATCGAAATATAAATAGGAAATGAAAAAAATGAAGAAGCAAAAATTCGCTTCGGCTTCCAACTTACTCAAGATACGAACTGCCTATAATCGCCATATTCACTCGCAATAGTGATACTCGCAATTTGCGATGATCCGTACGAAATACGAGGCGATGATACAACGACATTCGCTTTTCTCGTAAGGGCAACGATACGTTGGGAAGGCGGATCTGTGCCCTCGTGAAGATACTCTTAAACGTCCCACGGACGTTCCACCTCTGTCAAGCAGGCTCCTCCTATTTCGCGTGCATGTACGTACACACGTTCGTTTGTTTCCACTTAGGTTGACGGAATCTCCTTACGTAGCACGACAATCCTGCACGACTCCGGATCGTTAAAATGCACGTAAGTAGAAATTGGAATTCTCCGTCCGGCAGGAAAGAGGGGTATACAACGCGAAGGAGGAAGCGGTAATACCGAAACAACTGATACCATTAAACGAAAGACGTTGAATACTAATGAATAGAAATCACCGTTCTTTGTCATTGCGGACGGAATGATGTCACGCGAGAGAAGAAGTTAGGAGAACGCAAATCATATCACCTTGAGCAATGTAGATATCTATCTTTAATCTCAACTGTGATAGATTCGTGTAAGGATGAGAGAAAATCAAATGTGTAGGATATACAGAAAACAGATATAAAATAATATATGTATATATTTGATTGTGTGATAAATATGTACTATTTATTTTACTATTTCTTTCATTAATAAGAAATTGGTCTATCACTTGCTTTTAATACATTATTCTGCCTTCGTTGGAATACTCAGTGCTTGAATAGTTGCCAAATGAATGTGTATCATTCTTTTTGATAGAACATCTTTCAATTGCTTACACGAGATAATTGATATTGCAGGAGGACATTTTCTTCTCTTTCTTCTGTTTTCTAAAATTGTCCCCTGTTCTCCAAAACTTCAACATCTCTCCTACCTAATGCAATCGCATTGATTTAAATATTATTTTTCAGTTTCGAAGAGCAAAGTGAAAAACCGATTTTCTTTTCTAATATTTTTTAAGCGATTAGAAGATGCTCTCCAAAAGAACGGTATCTACTGTAATACACTATTCAAACATATATGACTCTATTCCAACAAGGATATATATAGAATCTGTAATAAATACAAATAATAGATCAACTTTTTATTAACAAAATAAGTAGATGGTACATTCCACAAATATACATTATTTTATCCATCCTTTATTTTTAAAAATTATACAAGCAATGGTAACCCAATTCCTTGTGTTAAATAATATTTTATTTTTAATATAATATATTTATTTTATTTTTTTTATATATATGTATTGAGAAGTAAATCAATCATTTCTGTGATTACTTTCGAAATAAACAGTATATTGACGCATATGCACTTAGTAAATAATAAATTAAATGCGAATCAAATTTAATACTGTCTCTTTCGTTAAATCGTTCAACGCTCTATTATTTTAGTCAAATCAACAATATAATCAAGTAAGAGCAGTGGAGACCTATAAAAATGATTAGAAATCGTTCAAATTGAGTAATTCAATTTGACATTATAAATTTAGCGATGTAAAAATAAAAAATTCTCTTAATCTTAAAAAAAAATATTAAACATAATTCTGTAAAACATTTAATTTTTATTTGAACAGATAAAAATAGTTTTCGGTACAACAATAAGCGATTTGATTGTCACAGACCTCTAAGGGCCCAAGCTCATTTGAAATAAAGTGTTTTGCAACGGCTCTTCTCCCTCTCGTTTACGCGTTACATCCGGTATCTTATCACTTTACGCCTGCCCTTTTCAAACGTTCACGTCGCGGTGACGCGCTCGCATCTTAGCGTAGGTTTTTGACGTTCCCCACAGCGAAGCTGATCTTAACACGTTCGTTTACCGAAGAGGCCAGCCGTCTGCGCATCAAATCGCGACGCACTAACGACCAAGAAGACTCGGCGGCGGCAGCACGAACCGGAACCGCCAGCAGTCGTTCCTCGGTCTCGGAAATAATATTCCTAAGTTTTTTTACGGAGCCACGCATCTTAAAAAGAGAGAGAGAGAGGGAGAGAGAGAAATGGCAAAAGGGGCAGACGTGGCGGAGGTACAGGACGATGCCTGGGACGGGCAGAGGGAGAGAGAAGGTGGCGGAGGCGCTGCACCACGGAGAATTGAAAATGATGATTGGCGGTAAGCGGGCTGCCAGCGTTGATGGAGGAGCAGGAGGGCGGAGAAGGGAGGATGTGGAGAAGGCACAGCACGTAAAGGAGTACTAAATAAGAAAGCCACGAGGGAACCGGGAGCGGCGGGGAAACCGGGAGGGAACCGCGAGCAGCTCTGATCCGAGGGAGGACATCGCAACGGGGCGAGAAGGGGGGTGGGCAGTCGAGGAGGGGGAAGGGGGGGGGGAAGGAACGACCGG
>NW_017305884.1:1639093-1643134 GCF_001594115.1 Trachymyrmex septentrionalis
GTGGAAAAAGAGTCGGGCAGCGCGCGAATTAAGTCGATCGCGGTGCGTGGAACCACATCCTTCGCGCCCGCTGCCTCCTTCGCGGATATCGGCCTCTCCTCCGCCGAACCCCATTCCCGTTCCCGCATCATCAGCCGCGCTTCTTCTCGCTCCCTATGGGGGGGAGCGCATCGACGCGCGTACCCCCCTTCTTTATTATCGGCATCGACCATCGTCTTTTGTTTTATAATAACCGCCGCGCGGCTGCGGTCACGCCGCTCTCCGCGCATCGACGATCTCCTTTTGCAATGCCGGAGGAACTCACCGGCGCGCTCCGGAGGAACGCAGAGGGAGGAGCCCGGTCGAGGGGGGTCCACAGGTTTATCGCGATAAATCGCCGATGGCCGGTAGTGTGACGTCGAACTGCGTGCACTTTCTTGGGCGCGTACTTCGATTGTTACACCGTAACGTCCCTACCGCCTCCCCCACCCCCCCCCCGCCGCCGCTCGGTTGTAGCGTTGCGAAACTGCGAAAAGATTGTAACGTCGATCAGCCTGTCGGCCAATCGACCGGTTGGTTGTTTAGCGAAATCCGGTGGTAATTTTAACGTCACGAAGTCGGTAGCTAGTACGATAAGCGCGTATCACTACATGAAATCGTTTCGCTACGGTAGACAATAGGGTAATAAACTGTCGGAAAATCTCTCTTTATCCAAGCTCGCTCATTGATAAAGAAATCGCGTTGGCAATTGCTGATATTGCTGGATTAGAGAAAGAAATGAAATAAATAATTTGACATTTACAGAGCAAGTTTTGTAGGGCCATAAATAATTATCGATTAGTGATCGACTGATACACAACAATATTGAGCAAGAAAGGCTTTTAATTTCATAGCTCGCTTACTTCTTCGATAGTGACAATCGTTTCTAAATACTTAAATTTAAGACGCATTTAGAAAAAAAATACTTAGTTTCAATAACTATAAAATAGTAATATAAATTATAATTCTATATATAAAATATGTATAGTTATTATCTTTATAATTATCATCATTATGATTACTTTCCTGTTAAAAGATACAATCGATATGTCATTGTACATTGAAAACAAATAATGTACCAATAGCATTATACTTTGATTAAAAATAATTTTATTAATTCAATAACACCATTAGTGAAACAAATACGTCATGCTCTTATTTCAATGAAGTTTTATTTCTTTCATTAATACTATTATAAATCAACAAGATTATTTTTAATTACAATAATGTTATTGGTACATCATTTTTTTCAGTATATTTTTTTATTCATTAAATGTCGAGAAGGATTTGTGTTGACTGTATTTCCCAAAAGAAAAATAGTGATAAAGCAATTACAAGGTAACAATTAGATAAGTTTTGTGTAGAATTAATGTACACACACACACACACACACACACACATATAGTTCAATAAACTATTTCATAGTTATTGCAACTGTAAAATAATTCAATGTATTCAACTATATATATATATATATATTAATTTCACATATAAAAACTTATATAGTTGTCACCTTACAGTTGCGCTTTATTATTGCCGTTTTTCTCTTGTGCAGAAATGAGTGAGATAGATTGAAGTATATGTCACAAGCGTGTTGAATATTAATATACATACGTCACGAGAGTCGTCGGATTATAGCGATTTAGATCGTAAAAGCTCTTAGCATACGCTAAAATCGTCTTCCATTCGCTGATCTGCTTAACGAAAAGATACACGGGCACTATTTTACGACGTCGGCCTTTTATTAAATATTCCTGCATCGAATGAGACCAAAGTTACATCTGGCTCTCTTTCGTCCGTCAGAGACGGAGATGCGGAGAACGGATAAGACCGCGACAACGGGGAGCTACGTCTCGGCGAAGCGCCCTTAATTCGGCAATAAAAACGCCGGCTCACGTATATTATTTTATTTTGGTACCCGGACCGCCGCGACTTAAACGCATCCATAATTACCGGTGTCTACGTGAACCGCTTAACTTATCGCACGCTCCCGCGCGTACGAGCCTAATTTATGCGTGCGCGGATTTTAACTCCCACGCCGCGCGCTCTCGGGAGAGTGCACCGCGCACCGCGCGCACCGTTCGGATTGTTCGTGCCCACGAACCCTGAGTGCTCTGCGTATATACCCGTCCCCGGGGCCCCGGCAAGAGTTATCCGCGTCGGGTTGCGACGAGCTCCCGATAACGCCCGACACGAATCCAGATCAGCCGCGTTGGTTTTCGCGCGCCGACTGGAAAGCGAAATCGCGCCGCCGCCCATAAATCGCGCGGCGAGCACGCATTTCACCGAACGGACTCGCGTTCAATCGATTCGTACGCCGTTGTATTTTTACGCTGTATTCCTGTGGCACCGGTATGACGTATTGCGAGATATCACGCATCGTGAGTAATGCCGAGTGGTAACACGTACATTTTCTTTTATGCCGGAAAGGAAAATATTCACCACGTTAAGATTCGACGTGGTTTCACTAGATATTATCGATCAATTAAAAGTCTTTCAACACCTCCCAGATTTTATAGGTATACATATATATTAGCGTACAGTTAGCTTAACGTAACGATGATTAAATCACGCAGGTGATTTAAAGATACAAGTTGGATAAGTAGGATAGAACACCCGTAAAAATTAATCTTTATATTTAGTTTGATTGGTACTATTTTATTTTTACTCAATGTAATTAAATTTCTATTCATATATTTATAATTTATTTTTATTAATTATACCCTCTTATAAAGTAGAGAAATGCAAAAATAATTATCTTTAGATTTCAAGGAGTACTTGTCACCCGGCATCAACTAACAATAACGTAACGTTAATTCCTTTCTCTAATTTATGAAATGTATAATTTCATACTCAACAATGCAAATATAATATATAATATATATTGTACATAACAGTTACATTGTTAAATTGTAACATTGATGTTACGTTACTATTATCATTAGTTCGTGTTTACTGCGTATTTTCCTTTGCCAGAACAAGATTTTTAAGAAAACTTTGCCTAGGCCGTTCCACCTATCCACTTAAAAGTTAAATGGTCCATAAGAAAGAAAAAACCGTCAAAAGAGGTTTCAGCAAAATATGAAGAGTGGAAGAACGATTTAACCGCGAGAGATGCCAGAGTACTTGCTTAAAATTGTTCGCTCGTCATGTTGTTTATACCAATTGTTTGAGAAGTTCGGTCGAATCGTAGTACCTACGGGAGTGTGTAACGAGTGAGGAGCTCTCATCTTCGACGAGAGAGCACTGTACAATACGTAGAGACCACAGAACACAGTGAAGAATAATGTGAAAAGCGGCAAGTAAGCGCATGCCATGGAGAAGCGAAAAAAAAAAAAAAAAGCACGAGCGAAAGGATAAGCGATGCTGCTCGCACTCGACCGAGGTAGACCCGGTAATTTTGTCGAATTGCGCCAAGCCGATTACCGTACGTACCGGCGGTACGAATTTTCCGTTTGTTTGAGTTACAGGTTTGCGCAAGGCTGCTCAACAACCTGCTGGCTCTCGTACGGAAGGAAGGGAAGGTGATCGGTTGAGCGAAGGAGCCGTTCCGGATGCACGGCAGGGATACACGAGGATCGGGCGAGAAGGGCGCGTTACGCGCGCGAATGGTCCCGAAGACCCTTCGAACAATGACCAGAAAAAAGGAGAACCCACGCAGTTGCTCTCTCTCTCTCTCTCTCTCTCTTTCTCTCTCTGTGTACTGAGAGGGCCGGTAATTTGCCTGATGGCCGGCGATTAACACTCAAATGAACGGCGGGGGGAAACGCGCACGGAGACTTATCCCATCTCTGTGTTCTCGGTGCTACTGCCCTTATCGCAGCTCCTTTGTTCCCGTGGAGGTTCCTCGCTGGATCTTTCTCTCGCCCTCCACCCGTTGAATAATGGTAGCGGCGATTTTTCCGGCAGCTGAATAAAGAAGAAGAAGGAGGAGGAGGAGGAGGAGGAGGAGGAATAGTAGAAGGAAGATAAAAGGGGAAAAAGAATAAGAATACACAACGTGAGTGTGCGCGCGCGCGCGCG
>NW_017305884.1:1643234-1646173 GCF_001594115.1 Trachymyrmex septentrionalis
AGTGAGTGTGCGCGCGCGTTTTCTGCGAGCCTGCCAGAAGAAGGATAATTCCCTGTAAGTGGATAATGTCTCGACGTTGCTCCTTGCCTACGCAGTCAGGATCGGATCGTCGTCCTGGCCAGTCGTTTTCCCCTCTCAATCTTTCTCTCCTGTTTCGATTCTCCTACCCTGGCCTGTCGTTTCGCATGGAAGATCGTAGCCGATGGCTGGACGCTTTGCAGTTCGGTCTGTCTGTCCTACCTTCTCCGGTAGGACAGACTACTTCTAACTCTATCTTGAGTCCCGCCGAAGGATCTTATTGTGCAACCCGCTTTCATAGTTCCACCCAGTGCTCCTGGACGCATCTCTGCCCGTGGAATTCGCGTTTTTCCTTCGTGCTGTATTCCCCTTTCCCCCTTGCTCCTCTTTCCATCCGCGTCGGGCACTTGCCTTCCCTTACCCCGGACTTTTATCGTGCAGGGATAAACCCGCGCTGCCGTTTGCGGCTCATCCTCCAATTATCCCTAATACAGAGAATACCGTGGAACGTTATTATTACTACCGTCTATTTGGAATCGTTGCTTTCCTTCATGGCCTTCTACACCGCGACACGTGGTGAACCGTGAATGTCGAGCGTATCTAGAGAATTGCTGAGAATTGTCTTCGAAAGAAAGAGAGTGTAATAACAGAAGTTGTATAGCAAAGTAAATTACAATGATAAATTAAGTTCAATAGCGAATGATTATTCCAATTCAACGATTCTGCATGGAAGCCACAAAATAATATTAAAATTGCTCAAAAATTGTCAGATAATTGTCGGATATTTATCGGATAGTTTCGAATATTTTTTTCCATATTTACAATTTTCATTAACCGTTTTAAATCAATAACGATGATATATTTGCTGTAAGATACATACCGATACAGCACAAATTATTTCAGCAACATTGCAACGTTTCAGCAATATTACAGCAATTTTGCAAACGTTGCAGAAATGTTGTTGCAAATTTTTATATTGCATTAAACGATAATGTTGGATCAAATGAGAAGAACAAAAATGTAACTTTAAATCGATAAAATCGTAAAAGTACATAGAAGGAATGATTGCCGAAATATATTAAAAAATTTAACTAAATACAGATCTGAAATAATTTTGTTGGACTATCAACATAACATAGAATGTATAGCGTTCAGCTAGTGTGCCCTACTTATTATGAAAACGGGATAATTTATGCGCTATTTATACGCTTTCGTGTTCATACATTTTCAATTTTTACGCTACATCCCTTAAGGCACTTCCCTCTTGGAGCAACCGATCATATTCATTCCTCATTTAAAATTGCAAAATTACGCTATCTAGCTATGCAAAATATATTTTCGATTTATGCGCTATTATTTCTAAACAATTATCACCCAATTATCAAATCTTAATAAGTTATATAATAATGCGCTAATTATGCGTTTTCAAAATTCACAAAAAAAAATTGTTCACAAAAAAAATATGCATTTTTCTAATGCATTCCATCTAATTCAACTAGCCCCGGAACCGGGGTAATTCGATTAACAATAAGATTATTAAAATGAAGTGAGTTAATGTATTTTAAGCTACATCTTTGGCTATATATTGATAAAACTTTTACAAAAATAATTTTAAACACAAACATATTCGCTTCGCAGGGCAGAACAATGTTTCTTTTTGCAAAATTTATTCATTTCGTACAAAAACACGTCGAATCAGCCTAGTTTTCAAAATTGGACATAAGAGAACTAAATTTATAATATTTACCACTGAGGAAAATCTCTTTAAAGGAATAAATTTTTGAGTAAGTACTACAAGAGTCGTCACTAAATGAGTCATACAGTTCCATGCTGTGGTTAGCCTACTATCCCCATTCGTTCATTTTTTAGAAACATTAACATAATATACAATAACAAGAGATAAAGACACATAAATAAAAAAAATCTGTTGGACTTTATGTTTAAGTAGGAACTACACTTACTATCTAAATAGAAATCAAATATCACAAACGATCATATACAATTGTAAAACAAAAACTTTGAAAGAATAAAAATATTTACTTAGGTGTACGATTTTTTAAAATTGTAGCGTAACTTCATAGATGTGTTACGCAACGAGATGTTATATGCCGATATATACGTGCTGAATATTATGAAAATTTAGTTCAAAGCTACCCTGACTTTAGGCCTAAGATATCTCATTTTATGATAATTATTTCAATGGTCTAACAAAATTATATTTTCAGATCTGTAAATTTTTAGATACTTCAGCAAAACCGTCCCTTCCATGTACAATTGCCTCATTTCGGTTTTCCGTATATTTCCATTTGAATTCAAAGCGGAATCGTTCGCTTCCTTGTTAGATGTAAACAATTAACGGTTAAATTTTCTGTCGTTCAATTCTGTCGATGAACATCTTCCTGCGACGAGAGCTTCGTTCGTTCGATAATAGACGCTCGGACGATTCTTTGTTCGCCACTGTCGCGTCGCTCGTCAGGATGCGCATTCGAGATGGAAGAAATAAGAGAGAAACGAAAGAGAGGAAGCGAGAGAAGCGACTACCAGCGAGGCCGTTGTAATTATTGTACTTCGCAGCGATTGTTCGAGTACGTGCGAACTGTCGGTACGAATCTCAGCGGCAACACTTCGAACGGTGTGGAACGCGGCAATATTCCTCGTCGCACTTTAACTGCCACAACTCTCGCGTGGCCGCATGAAGGAACCCAGGCAAGGGGTACAACGAGTCAAACGATACACCGCCTTGAAATCTACATCTCCAGTCTTCTGAATTTTATAGGCCGCCGACGAAGAACGGCGATTCCCTCACACACCGCGCTCGCCATCGTCGTCTTTATGACGGGCATTCCCGTGACGGCTAAATGCAACGCGGCCAGATCCGCCGAACAGCTTTTTACCCATCGATCGCGATGACTTTTACGATA
>NW_017305884.1:1646273-1662892 GCF_001594115.1 Trachymyrmex septentrionalis
GCGCGATGCAACGCGGCCAGATCATCCGCCGAACAGCTTTTTACCCATCGATCGCGATGACTTTTACGATAGCCAAGTCGCGGACCGGCCCCCTCGCGATCATAAAGCCTCCGAGACCTGTACTTGAGTTTCGGATGGAACGCAACGCAACGAAACGCAACGCGAGTCCTGTATAAAGGACTCCACCTCTTCGTATGCCTCTAAATGCCATCAAGGAGCGTACGCGAGAGCGAGCGGTTACGCAAGAATTTGTATTCGTTATGCGCCGCCGGTTTAAGAACGATTTACATTCTTAGTCGATGCTACGCCTTCTCTCTGGAGCCGCTCGACGCGAGATTAAAGCTCCGCAATTTGGGATTGCTCGTATACGAGCGTCTTCAGGAGAGTTTTAGATTCCCATCGAGTTGAACTCATGTACATTCGGATCGTCTTGTGAAATGTCCGAATTAAAGCTTGTTCTGGTGGGTTGACAAGAGATTTAGGTTCTTCGCATGTTTTATATGTATATAAGATCAACGTCAGTGCAACTTTAGCGAACGCAAAATGTATGTATTTCAAAAAAATTTTACATTTTCAAATCGAATTCGTGCACTTTACAAAAAATGTGAGAATAGATTTAACACCGTTATGTGGAGTCTATATACAGAGTTCTCATCGTATTATACCGATATCAACACCAAGGGCTTTAAATCTACAGCATGTTGGTGCTAATATTAACACCAAGACGCGGAAAATTACAAACATTGTGTCTGTAAAGTTAGCACAGCGTTTTATTAATTTTTAAAAAACAACGATTGTTTCGGTAGAACTTTATTCTACTGTTCTTTGAAAATAACAAAAGGTTCTGCATTTTAAAAAAATCAAAAATAAAGGAATACCGTGCTAACTTTGCGTTCCAGAACGGCATAACTTCCTTTAAAGAATCAGATGCTATCAAATATTACATCTGCATGATGTTAAATTACGTCCAACACAAATTCAAAACTCTTGTGTTGTGTTTATATTAACACCACAGTATGGATTTAACTCGTGAAGTCTACGTTATGTTTGTGTTTGTATCGATACTACACTAACAATGAAAGTTACAGACATCGCAGAGTTTTAAATCCATACCCATATTTTTTAGAGTGTATACATTCGTCTTATAAAATGTTGAAATTAAAGCTTGTTCTAGTCCATAGACGAACGATTTATGTTCTTCGCAATGTTTTAGGATCAGCAATTGCAATTTTAGCAAACGCGGAATGATATTTCCCAACTAAGGTATGATGCGCACGTCCGAGTGAAGAAGATCGTGTACAAGTGCGCATACCGTCGAAGAGCATAGCTGGCAAGACAGTGAGAATAATTTATGGCGTGGGAAGACATTTGCATTCCGCGAAAGATGCTTCGGCATCGCAGAGATGGCCAGGGAGAAACGAACTAGTAAAGAACGGAAGGGAAAGCAGAAGAGATCTCGACATCTTTTCTCGCACAATCTAGGTAAAAACGATTTTACGACGAGGTAACGGTGGTCGTTTCTCCCTCGGCGCGGTCGAAAACGATCGAAAAATCGCGTGCGACATGAACCGAAGAAAGAAGAGAGCGACGCGCCATCACGCTGAGAATGGCTTCGCGAATGGTGCGGCGCGTCGTTGAAGAGTTCCCATGGATGCCAGACTAGCGGAGTTGAAAAAAATCTATAACGTAAGCCACTAGTAGGCAAAGCACAATCTCCATTGGCTCTCTTCCCGAGGCCCGGCAAGGCTCGCGCGAATAACTCTAGACTAGATCAAACCATAGGCCACGTTTTCGTTATTCCGCGCTCCTCCGTGTCGGCTCGCGCCCAAGCAGACGAGAGGACGAGCCGGGTGAAACGATGAGCGACGAGCGAGCAGGCCGGACGGTCAGCGATCAGCGGAGGTCTCACAAGACGGGCACACACTTTTGTTATGAGGATCATACAATATTCCAGTCAGCCTCGCGGTTGAACAACGGGCATCGGCGCTCACGAGCTGAATGATAATTCGGTGGAGGGCTACGAGAGACGCTGGGTAATTGCCAGCTTCGCCGATCATTATTACGTGTGTCATTCGATACGCCGCGCTATTGACACACGGAGGGTATCACACAGATAAACGGAACCCACGATCCGCGAATAACGGCGATTTAGGCACGCATAATTTGCGCTTGAATTTGCTAATCAGTCAGTTCGTGGGAACTTGTAAGTATTCTCGATGATAATCTAAGTTCGACATTACGTCATTAATGTCCAAGGATTTTCATCAAAATTCTTCTAGCAATAAGATTTTCTTCAGAAAGATTTTTGACGCTCCGACTAACAAAGTCGTTAGGGGTCATATTTGATCCTGATCTTATCTATAACTATAAGTATTGAAGGATTAAAGATAATATTAAAGGACAATAGTTACGATATCGTCAGCGTAACTATTTATAAATTAAATAACAAATTTATTTTTATTTATAAATTCATCCCTTAGATAATACGTCAAGTTAATTTATAATTTCCATGTTATAAGTTCGAATGGACTGTGATTATAAATTATATTCGGAAAAAAACCGGGACTGGGCAAATAGTTGTGATATTACCAGCGTGATCTAATTTATGAATTAAATTAATAAAATAAATTAATTAATTTACAAATTAATCTCTAGATAATACGTCAAATTAATTTATAATTTCCACATTATAAATTCCGATTCAAGTAGACTGTCGGAGACATGTAGCTATAATTAATAGATAATAATGTAATAGAAAATTATTGTCGCAAGTTGTTGTCGCAGTTTGAGTATACGTGAAAGCTTATAATTAGCCATATAATTAAACTGCCATGCAGACGCAATTCTAATAAATGTTGTTGCCATGTTAATGCATACGAAAGATATACATGGTAATCTGATTGTATTTGATTTAGCGTGAGTTAATTAAAACGGTGTGCCGTGATCGATGTATCGATTATTGTGATACTCTCGACATTGGTAACCAGTGTATAACGGTATTTCTCGATAAGGAAAGTCTAAATCAAGATCGGCCAATGGTAATTAATTATCAGTCACTTTAATGTCTCTTCGATTGGAAATATTTATAATTCCAGCACAAATACAAATTGGTTTGTGGAAAATCCGCTATATTGAACTTTCAGCGATTATTAAATTATATATTCCGCATTTAATAACGTGATTAAATTATTCACACACGTTTCTTCACAGTCTGTGTGCAACACATAAATGTAACACAATTTAACATCCAATTCAAATGACATATCTAATACAGTTATCATTGGAGAGAAGATGTAGGCATTTCATTTCCTTATCATTGAGAATATGGAAATGATGTAACCATTACTGCGCGTCAATCGTTTTAAGTATTTACGTAAATGTTACGACATGATATTGAGTGGAACAATTTTTTGATAAAGTAATTAGCGTTACAGTTAAATGAAATGCCGCGACATAGTAAGAAGCATTACGAGCTGACTTAAAACGTGAGGTTGGAAAAATGCAATGAGGCGATACACACCGATGTGAATCAGGATGCAATAAATTATTGCAAATAATAATGTCATCTCGAGCTCCGGAGGGTGCTCGTTAAACAGAAGGCAACACAATCGTGTTGCTAATGACTCTGGTCTGCAGTGGAGTTGTTTCTTAGTACAACCACGTGGCGAGTGTAGATACTTCGTCACGCGTAGAGGATGGCGAATCCTGGCGAATCATTAGTAAGGTACCTACCTTGAGCCTCGTAGTTTCCTTTTGCCACGAGGCAGATCTCGATCTGTACATCTATTGTCTACCCGCGCGCAAGGGAAGTATTCAATTTTCCGAAAAATATGTTCTAGTTTGAAAGTAAGAGATAGAAATATGACTTTGTTGATGATTATTATGATGGCTATTAAACTGCCTATCATTTATAATTTAAATATGATTTCTGACTCGTAAGATATAATACCGTTGAAAAGAAAGACCTCTATCAAGTGAACACAAAGCCGAAATCTCGAAAATAACCATCAATAAAACACGTACAATTTAAGAAAACCATCATAAATCATCGGCATGAGATTGTTCTAATGAGCATTGATAAAGTCATCTAATTACAGTTGCAGCGAATATACGTAAGTGAAAGGCTCGTAGGCGTGGCAGGAAGCGTACAATGGATGGGAAACTCGATAGTATACATAAAATATATATGATCACAAAAACCCGCGGCTAAGAAAGTTGCGATATCGCGAAAGGTTAATTACTACGCACAGTATTATACGCACGACTAGTAATGCATTTCGATGAGAAGCAATGATATTTCCTTCAAGCGCATAGCAATCATTTTATTCGCTCGTTACGCTGGCTACTTCATTTTTTTCTCGACAGAGACACGCTTTGCTAACTGAGATAGTTATCGAGACAAAAATACAGCATTTAGCAAATAATTAATATACCTTCGTCACGAGTCTTTAAAAAAATGTATTTATACATTTAATCCGTAACTGAAACTCTATGGAACCTGACGTTTTCCTAATTTTCAAAGAGTGCGATAATATAATAAATAGTATAAAATAATTATTTGTGTGTGTGTGTGTGTGTGGTATAATTTTTTATGTTTTATATATAATATCTTATTTTTCACAAATGCTACATAGGCTAATTATCATACAATATTTATGAAAAGTTCAAATGTTGCAATCTTTTTTTATACAATTAAAAAACTTAAAACTTCTTGTGAAACTAATAAAACAAAAAACTTTTATGATTCCCAAGTGCACACATGTTCCTTTAGCGTGATATCATAAAAAAATATGTTTCTGTTATAAAAGTTGAATTAAAGCTTTCTTCGTTGTAAAAATGCGTGCCACAAATGCCTGGTAAATTGCAAATAAAAAAAGAGATGTACTCATGTAGAGGGAGTACGTATTAGAGAGAGGTTTCGAGTCTCTATTTTGAGAACGGTAACAGGACTTCGCGGAACACAAGCGCTGTTAGGACTGGTAAGGACTCGTCGTGCAAGCGTTACAGATCTGATGGCACTAATGACGGGGTGCCCCCGAGTGTCCACGTGTTGTGACACTAAGTGACCACACGAAAAGGAGGTACCACGAAGAAGTGACGATGATCAGTTTGTTAGATTCCCTTGTCGGTTTGATAAATCGACGAGGTAACAAGTCGGACCGGAGGGAAGAGTCCGGAAGTGTCATTATTTTTACAGCGTATCTGCTGGCTTAAGAATAATTTGCCGTGGTTAATCGAAATAAAGCGCAAGTCACGCTACGCTGTTGCGTTCTATGAACTATAAGGCACCGTTGACGGTACCAGGATGACTTCACGCTTGGCACAGGCCGATCGTGCAGGCGTTAGGAATGTGATGACACTCGCAATGAAGTCCTAGCATATGAAAACTAACTAAGCGCAAGAAAATCAAAGAAAGACATAGCCCACGGGAAGGTGTCTTTAAATTCTTTTGCGTCTGAATACTTTCACGATGGCATCACTGATTCGTGTCCCTGCTATCATTAATAATATTCTCACACGTTCGATCGTTTCAGATACTGCGTGTAAAATAAGCAGTGTATATGCGGTCTGGAAATTATCCATTATACTTAGCAACAGCCATCTGTATTTAAAAAATGTTTTGCTAAAATATGTACACTCTAAAAGAAAAAAAAAAATGTCAGTGTGGATTTAACACCATGCGATGTTTATATAATTCTCACTGTGTTGATGTTAATATTAACGTCAAAATGACGAAGATTGTGAGAATTATATATAGATATCACATGTATTAAAATCACACCAATATTTTGTTGGACCGTCAAAATAATTATGTGGGACACACTCGAGCTGGTTTAACAAAATTATTTACAGATCTGTATGCTTCCCCCCCCCCCTGCCATATACTCCTAAATATACTCGAAAGTATCGCCATACTTCATTCTCGGATAATTAAAAACTATATATTTTTATCGGTGTTAAAAGTCAGAGAAGAGAAAAGCAATTCATTTAAAAAGTAAAATCCCATAACACGTTAATAAATTATGAATACACCGTCTTCGTAATAAATTACAGTCCGTGACGTTCTCGTTCCTACAGACGCATTTGCGTAACATCTTGGAAGAAGCATCCTGTCTGTAGAAAATTCCGAAAAGTCCAGCACGTCTCGCGATTGAGTCCCGCGGTTCGGGCCGGCGCGTTAAGGACTACTCGTGCAGGCATCAGGGGATCCGATGACGCTAATGACGAGGCTATGTGTCCGCGTATTGACGCTAACTGGACTGACTACGAGGAAGACTCGTTGGTACTGAAGACGGGCACGGAGAAGACGAGAGAGAGAGAGAGAGAGAGAGAGAGAGAGAGAGAGAGAGAGAGAAGCAAAAGTGGCGATGCCTGGGCAGAAAGTATCGTGCAGAAACGGCGTGCACGAGGTAACAAACGTCTCCTCGAGGCCTCGTGAGGCGAGGCGAGGAGAGAAGGTCGCGGCGAGGTGAGGCGGCCGTTTTCGAGCCGCGGAGATGATTTACCTTACAACTAACAATATCCCTCCTTAAGGCCCTGGCGAATTTATTGGTTCTCTCTCTTTCCATCCGGAGGATGTCCAGCGGGGATAGGGGGCAGTGCCTCGGCAAGTATCCGGAGAAGAGAAGGAGAAAGAACGGAGACGGAGGGGAGACGTGAAGAAGGCCCCGGGCTCGAACCCGGCACCTCATTACCCGATAATTTACTACGCGAGTAATTAACTGGGCACACAAACGGTGCCACGTTATGTATACCCGGTGCGCGCGTATACACCGTCCGACAACTCTTCCTTCCCGGTACTTCTCGGATGCGTACGCTCGTATATTACCGCGCCGCGTCCTCCTGCCGATCTATTTATCCATTCGTTTTGGCGTGACGAGCCTTCGCTCCCCTGGCCGACCCGGATGCGCGCGATGAACGGTTCAATAATAGCGGTCCGGAGAGCCCAACGAGAAAAAGTATTTACGATGTCTGCGTATTACATTTTATTTCCCTCGCCGATATTTTAGCACCACGGTAATAGCGTGATAATTATGGTCCCTTATGGTGTATTATAACTAAAATCATAATAATATGCGCATACACTTATCGCAAGAAGAAAGAGAATGAAGATGAAATTGACTGGAAAAAATGTTATTGCAACAAAATTTGAAAAAAAATTTGTTTTTAGTCAAAAATGAACGAATCAGAAGATTTCATATCAATCAGAATTCTGAGTTATCTACTCAACTAGGATTATAGATTCAACCATAATTTCAATTGATGCAATCAGACTCTTTCTCCAATGATCGAACATGTACTACTTATGACACGGTGAAGTTTTATTTCTTTTTTTTTTTTTTTTTTTCTGTAAATAAAAGGTTGTATACAGAATAGAATAAAAACGCAGCAATGCAAGAATATTCACCAATATTCTAAAATAATTCCATAAATGCGAATTCTGCACTAGAAAAAAGAATTTAATGCCTTCTTGCAAAACTATTTAGTAGAGGCATTTTTTAACAACAACCAAATATCTAGTTGTTTTTACGAAATAATTTCTCTGCTTTGTAAATAATAAAAATATTTGTTTACTCCAGCTATATAAGCAATTTAGAACATTTACATTTTAACAAAAAAATGTTTTGTGTATTTCAACCAAATCTTTGTTTACAAAATTTTAGTTTAAAGAACAAAACATTTTTCTTAGTGTAAAACTGAGTTCGTGGCGAAGACAAAAGTAAGCAAATTTTTATGACTCTTATAAAATTCCTATAGCTCGTTAAATAAAGTTTTAAATACGTATATATTAACTAAGTATATATCACGATTGAAATTTGACTATCACACACTAACAATTAATAAAATATGCGAACAAATTGCCATTATGTCACAGTTTTTTTTATTTTCATTAGAATGCGTACAACTGATTCGACTTACTAATCAAAATTATGGATCGAATTTAATATTTCAATAAACAATTTAGTTAATTATTATATACGTATTTCAGGTTAATTTAACTAATTTTTTTTCATTGTAATATTACGCATTTCAACTTCAATTTAAACTTGTGTTTCAAGACCGATAAATAATTAACGTACAGTCTGCTTGAATTAAAAATTGTAAAATTCACGCAAAAATATTATTAGGCATCAACATCCGCTCTAATTAAATATGGCCTTGTTCACTAATTATTTGTATATAAAATTGAATTCCTAAAGACTCTACGCAGGTCAAATTGTGGGGTTGTCTCCACGTGAATAAATGTGAGTTACATCTGTAAGCAGATCACAACCAGAAAGGGACTCGAGGTGTCATTAAATCCTACGATCAGCTCTGTAAAGACTCGTTTCCAAGTATCTTGCGTCGGCGAAGACAAAGGTTCTCGAAAGACAGACGGGAGCCGAGGAAATCGCCATTTATAGGCGATACTGAAGTAACTATCGCTTGTTATTCGGCACGTTCCTGGATTTTTCATTTGATACGCATTTTACGATTTTTCGCGTGCGACTGTCCACCGCCTCGGCTTCTCTGTATAGTCATCAGATCGCGACTACCTGCATGCTAATCACGCCGCTGCTAGACAGAACTATGTGCGAGGAATAGATTTCAGTATTAGGGCTACAAATTCGACTATTCAATTTCTTTTCCGCCAGAGGCCAGGCCGCCCATCTTAAGGGACTGGGACGAGACGTAGTCATAAATTTTCGAACCAACTTTCGTGTATGCAAAGAGAAACCCAAGTAACTTCGATTTACCAGTTCTTTCATAATCAGTCAATTATATCCTACGTCGTGTAATATCATGTAACGCGACACCGTTGTACCGAGAAATGAGGGGAAAAAAGGACTAATGCTAAATTTACTTCGTTATCCTGGTAAATTATTTCTGCACGAGACCGAGAGATAAATCCTTTGTGGACGGTAATAATTTCAAAAAAGCTGCGAAATTAATTTAGCATCCGTAGGTGCCGCTGCCAAAACGGCGATAAATCCTCCATACGCCTGCGCGAATGTAAATCACCCTTGGTGCTGCGTTTACCTTTCGCGACCGAGGGAAGTCTAAGCGCGATCGCGGGCATTAAAAACGCAGCGTCGAGCTCGTTGCTGATGAATAGCCCCCCCGTGAAACAGTGGGCGTCCCCGAGATTGCACGAGATGACTTGGAGATCGATAGATAGAAACCAATGAGCACCACTGACTGGTAAATGTCACGCGTTGGCGGTGCACTGTCGAGCACTGACACCCGGCCAGAAGGATAAGGACGACGTGCGCGTACCGTGTGACTCTGCGGAGGAGTTCGTTCGATACGACGCAAGAGGAAGGCACACTAAAATAATAAGGGAGAGACAGGAGGGCCCGTCCGGTGTATATGGGTTGGGGAGAGGCGCGAAAGAGGCGGAGGCTTAAGCTCGAAGAAAACGCGGCGGAGCTGATTAGAATGAGAATAGACGCGGACGTGAACGCGCAAACGGATCTCTCCGGATTGGAAGGAGAAACACACCGCGCCGGTAGGGCGCGAGAGGAGATGAGAAGACCGAAACAGGCAAACTAAATAATAAAGCCCACACTTGGCCCACTACCTCCCGGGAACCCGAAACGGACCACCCGGTGCAAGGGAACGAAGAAGTCGCTCGTCGAGAGCGAGCGTTGGGGGGCCCCGGGTGGGCAGAGGTGGGCATTTGAAATGGTAATTACGGGAACCGAAACCGCCGATCCCCGATAAAATCGTTTCCAACGGTCATTCGGCGTAATGAATTTTCACCTCGGTGGACCTCCGTTTCTCCGCTAATAGCGCTCGCGCGGCCGGCCCGTTTGTGGATTTTTTCCTCAGGCGCAATCAGAGCAGAGTCTTGACTCGCAACTCTCGGCAACTCTCGGCAAATCTCGATCGGCAGGTGCATAGGCCGCTCTCTTGAAGATGGAACGTTAATATCGAGGCTAAACGTTCTGTCGAGGGAGGGCTGGCGAGTAATTACGAATTAACGCTATCGCTTAAGAGAACACGTGAGTCTTGGAGCACAAATTAACGAAATCGCGATAAGTGTGATGAGAACGAACGCCGGGAAGAAAAAAAATCTCGCGCAATCTTGAAAGATGACTCGATGCGATCGTTAATTATAATAATCGGCGTTAAAACCACGCGTCGTTAAGAGCATTTTCAACGTACTCTCGTTTGAAAGATGCGATTATCCCGAAGCACAATACCAGAATTTAATTACTCCTTCGCTCGCGTTGTTCATCTCGAGGCTGCGAATGGGCCGCTCGCGTACCCCGTGCATTATGCATACGAGAGCCGGAGAGATGCACTTATGAAGGATCTGATTGAGTTCTGAGTAAATGGCATCTGGTTAGCCGAGCTGCTAATTAAACAGCCGCGAGCAGCATCGTTCGTCTTCTCGGTATATATATAGCTGCGCGAAAACAACACAACGGTACTCTGGATGTATTCACTGCGCAATATATTTTAAACCTGACCTCGCAAAGTATTTTCTGTATATGCTAACTACGTGTGTATTTCCAATTATTTAAATATAATTACTCCGATTGAAAAGTAACAGTTAAGGAATAATATTAGAATATAATGATTAGGAAAAATTGTACTTGATTATACGTACATGTGTCGAAATTGATAAAATATTGTAAATCAATATTAATTTTAACTTCCTCCAAATTCATTATAGATTAAAATTAAAATATTCCTCGGAATCTATCGATGAGCGGTTCGATACTCCGTACTCGGAAAAATATAGTGATATGCAACTATATCAGTTTTGTAAGTAGAATTAACATAACTGAATAAAGTACTATTTTTTATAATCAATTGTTGCAATTATAAGTAAGTTTAATCACTTACATGCATTAATAATAAATGTAAAATATGTCTAGTTATCACTTTTATAATTGCCACCGCTACATTTTTCTCCGAGTGTGGAAGAGTCGTTCATCGATAGATTTCAATTACTTTTACGAGCTACACCCCCCCCCCCCCCCCTCTTTTCCCTCTTTCGGTACTCCATCAGTTCGACACGAGGAACATCGTCCATGCAGCGCGTGGAACAGCCGCGCGCGGCAGTGCATTATGCATACGAGGAGGACCAAGGTGCGCCGAGGTGCGCTTATGAAGGGATCTGATTGAGTTCTGAGTATATGGCGTCTGGTTTGCCGAGCTGCTAATTAAACACCCGCGAAGAGGTGCCCCGACACACCGGGCGTGCGAGTCACACACCGGTTCTGCGTTACCACCACCGGAGCCGTCGTCTCTCTCTCTCTCTCTTTCTCTCTGTCTTCCTCTCGTCTATCCATCTCTCTCTCTTGCCCCGCCCGCGTTGATTCTCCTCTCACCACCGCTCTCTCGCCCTCGCTGCTCTTCCTCGCTCGCTGATTGATATTTAAGCCCGGAGTTTAACCCACCCGCGGGTCCCTCTCCCGCCCCCTCCTCCCTTTCTACCTTCATCCATGTTCTACGGGGTCGTTAGCGAGCCGCTCCTACTCTCTCGACTCTCGGTTGTTGTTGGTGCTGGTAATGCTGGTGCACACACCGTGTCGTTGCTGCGATGATTTCTGCACACCTGGCGAGGAGGTCGCCCGCCTGGTACCAGCACCGTCCATCCGACGCGACCGGGAGTAATAGCGTACGCCTCGATTAAATCCGACTCGCCTCGGCGACGGCAACATCCTCACGACAATTTCGCTCGTTCCCCATCCCTTTTCTCTCTGTTTCTCTCCAGTCTCTCATCGCGACACGCTCCCGCTGCCGCTGCATCAACGTGCCGGAAGTAGGGATAGAGTCAAAACGCAGATTTATGGAGGAACGTTGCTGCAGTCCACGATTCGCATACCACGCTATTTGTGTATTGCAAGCAACGGGTAGACTAGAATTGCACGGCAATTCATGAAATATTAAAATGGTATCTAAATCTTTTTAGTATTACATATATTTAGTCAAGGCGGAAGATTGTTGGAGTTAGTTCCCTGTTCAAATATATCAACTAAGGTGCCGAGAGAAAACAACGAAGATAAAATTCTAATTTATATCACACGCAACGTGTCATATATCTCTCGCAATTAATAGTGGATCTACGTTATATTGGACTCATTCGACCACATAAATCATTTCGAGATTTATCTCTTTGTCCAAAATGTCAAACAATCCAATTTTCTTTATGTTATACCTGCAAATTTCGATTATTCCTACTTTAATATAGGTACTTAATTAAAATACAATTTTTTAAATACAAATTGTCATTTTGGTTTCTCTTGAAATTAATTAAGCTTTCAAATGAATTAACATTAAATGAGTCTTACAGGCTCAGTAATCATATTGTAGATTTTAACGTTAGTTCTGGAGAGTTAATACAACATAATAATTTTATCCGTCAACGTAGAATTAAAGTACAATTTTACGTTACCCGAAAATCTATTGAATTCCACAAAGCCAGATAAATTGAATTTACATTTTTCAAGTAGAATGAATTTTTTTTAAATTTTATTAAATATGAAAAATTGTTTCTAACTTTAATCGAGGTGATTCAGTGAAGACAATAACAAACGATATTACATTCCTATTTCTTGATAACTAAATCGTCACTTTTCACACACACACACATACAGTCACGGTGACTACGTCTAAGGCATAATCCGTTACTTCTTGCAGGATTATTTTGTTCAAAACGATACGATTACGCCAGACAAACGTGGCGCAGTGAAAGACAAAAGATCTTTCGCGTTGAATAAATGACCGAAGACGCGCGTGGATTCTCGTCGGTCGGCAGTCACCGTGACTGGACCCACGTATCTACGCGCGCGTAAAGAGCTGCGGAAAGGTGCCCGCGTCACCGTAGATGCCCCCCGGGACAATTCTCCTCGATCCTTCTTGCACAGACAGCCGCGTATAAAGCACCTGTTGGCCGTCCGAATCGCACGCGTTCCTCACCGCGGCCAACCAAGTGTGTTACGGCGCGTCCCACCGGCCCCTTTTTGCCACCGGGGAACAGAAATAGTTTCTCGGCTGACCGAACATCAGCCAGAGGGTACTTAGCACCTCGTCGTCTGACGGACACGCCGTACCAGGATTCTGCTATGCGAAATTCTTCGCCGTCTTCCAGATCTCTCAGAGCCTAGAGGTGCCCCTTCTCTGGGAACACCTTGAACTCGGTTTACGAAGGTAGGGGAGCAAGCAAGCGAGCTGACGAATGCGCACGATCTGCCCGTCGACACGTCGATCGCGATATGACGTACGTTCTGACACTTGGTGATGCATCTCGGATAAGTGCGATGGGAAACTGTGTAAACGAGAAATCGCGTCTTTGCTAGATTGCCATTCTGGAATTGCCGTCTAGAACGCGTGGATAAGTATTTACGAAAACGTAAATTTGATACGCCCAACTGTCGTAATAACTGAAATAAATCTTTTTCAAGATTTACAGTTACAACGAAGTAAACGCAACGACAAACTTCTAACTATTATTGGAGAAAATTATTGAAAATTCTATTGTTCGAATTCAATTAATGACACTGGAAAACAGTGACGATCTATATAGAAATGGTTAAAAATAAAAATCAAATTGTGTATAATTTGAGTAAATTTATATGAATTTAACAGTACCTCCGCATAACAAAAAAAGATTTAGCAACTGACGCGGATAAAAATTATCTTCACCTTCGGCGAATCGATACAAACAGCAAGACACCGTCGTAAAGATATCGCTACGATTCCTATGGTTACAGCGGGGCTCGATAGATATATAATACATGCACGCGCTCGAGCGAACGTGAAATAACACGAAATTACACGGTGGGTGTCTGTCGTGCATCTCGGGCGTACCCGGCGCGTCCCGGGACGCGGACCATTAACGTGTTCATAATCGTCCCAGCGGCGGCGGTTACCACTTGTACGTTACACGAGGTAATTGATACCAGATTTCGAGGAAGCGGCTTGCCAGCTTGCGCGAGAGCTCCGGGAATGGAGATGAAAAAGGTGAACAAGACCGGTGCATCTTGGCACCTTTCTGATGCTCTTGGCGGTCCGGACTACCCGAATCAACGTCCGTGTAAGATACGAGGAGGTATGCCGGCCGGAGGATCGAGCCCTCTGGAGGTGGCTGGTAATTTATACGTTTATTCCGTCAATATTTAAAGAAGAACGCGTAGCCCGGATCGTGAAGAGCTCCCGCGTGGCCCACCTCTTCCTGCGGGATCTTGTTTCGAGGGTGAACGCTCGCGCGGTCAGAGCTTCCATATTTTCTTCTATATAACACCCTTTCTAGTGCTACGTCGACGAACGGGTACCATTCAATTTTTATGGGAGACATAATACGTATTCGAGCTAGTATTTAAATATGGGAGAAGATATATAATGCTACCTCCTGACAAATATATACAAATACACACGACTGATTACGAAATTAATTCTCTAGAGACGGCATTGTCTGTCATTAAAAAAACAATTTCTTTCATTGTGATTTTGCTCAAATCTTTTCTGTCGTCTTGTAAGTGAAGAATCTATCAGCACATATTAATTCTACCGATATATTATATATCCCGACATATAGCCTTTTCTAACAGATACATACAGAAAAATATCGTTCTACTACTAAAAAAAAAATTTATTACCCGTATTTTCCTCTTTTTATAAATAACAGTTACATTTAAATTACAAGATATTTTTCATAATAATTTTAAAAAATATACTTAATATTACAAATTTTAAAAAACTCATCAATTTATATACTCGTATCAGCATATATTCAATTTGACTTATTTCTAATCATTTTCTATAGGCCGCCAATGCTCCTATTCAATATGTCGTTAATTTAACTAAAACAACGGATCATTTCCACCTTCAATTAAACTAAAACAAGGATACACATTCATTTTCAATTCTTAAGTATAATTAATCTGCGCAAGTCCCGATAAAATTTACTCCAAATTTATCCCGAATTAATAACAATTTTAAAATGAACGTTGCAAATTCGCAATAGAAGGCTCACTCCTAGAAGATTAATTAAGAGCACAGTTTACGAGTTAGGCGCCGAGACTCGCTTCGAGAGAATAACAAACGCGAAAGAATGGAAACGGATACTTTGCGTTGCGTACGAAGGGAGAAATAAGGGCATGAATTAATCCCACCTCTCGCGCATCGACACAGCGCAGAAGGGTGACGCGTTGCGCTGTTAGTAAACTAGACATTAGCATTACAAAGACTGCATCTGCGGCTTTGCTTACATCCGTCGTCTGGGCACACGCGATCGCGCGTACCTGCGTACTCTACTCTTCTCCGACCGAAATAAGCACACGCTCGCACGTGTGATGGAGAAACGGTGGACGAGCGATGACGAGCGGCACAATGCGCACGGGCGAGCCAGTTCATAATTATCTCTAAACACAGTAATTAATGCCAGCCGCGGCGATTACGGGGGTGTCGCGCGCGCATGACGGACGTTTTCGTTCCTCAAGCCCCTTCATTACGACGATTACCCGCCGGATTGCGATTATTCGCTGGACGTATTATGGCACATTTCGTAATACCCGTTAACAACACGCGAATTAATTTTGCACGAAATGATAGGCCATCAATCGTATGAAAGAAAATGTATAAAATCTAACGAAACAACGTAGCGAACAATGAAATTGACGATGAATTATTCACGGTACGCGAAATATTAATTCTTTTAAGTATATCCAAAAATAAAAATCATTTTTTTAAAATGATACAAAGTAGGGGAGACCGGGGTCAGTTGACTACAGGGGTAAGTATTGGAATCGAGGCTACATTAAAAACAAAATACGCGAGATACGCGTAAATATGTCTGAGCACGAAGCAGCGACTGCCGATCAGTCTGCTGTAACATCTCGTTGCGAACACATCTATGATAGAAGTTATGCCACAATTTTAAAAAATCGTACACGTAAGTAAATATTTTTATTCTTAAAATTTTTGGTTTGCAATCGTATACAATATTCTATGATTATCTAAGATATGTGATTTCTGCTTAGATAGTAAGTGTAGTTCTTAATAAAGTCCAACAGATTTTTTTTTGTTTATTGTATTTTTTTTTTGTTATCGTATATTGTTAATGTTTTTACCAAATAAACGAATGGGGATAGCAGGTTAACCACAGTATGGAACTGTATGACTCATTTAGTGACGACTCTTGTAGTACTTACTCAAAATTTTATTCCTTTAAAGAGATTTTCCTCAGTGGTAAATGTTATAAATTTAATTCCCTTATATTCAATCTCAAAAACTAGGCTCATTCGACGTGTTTTTGCACGAAATAAACAAATTTTGTAAAAAGAAGCATTGTTTTGTCCTGCGAAGCGATGTTTGTGTTTAAAATACATTTCTATAAAAGTTTTATTAATATGTAGCCAAAGATGTAGCTTAAAATACATTAATCTTTATTTTAATAATCTTAGTCGAATTACCCCGGTTCCGGGGCTATGTTAGTTAAATCAGAATTAGAAAAATGCATTTTTTTTTTCATATTAGTTATCAGTTTTCCTTTATTCTTAACATATTTATTAGGTAGTCAAATGTATGTAGTAACTGGTGTAGAATTCATTTTTTCGACAAGTCTCTTAATTTCGTCTGTAAAAATTCGAAACCGAAAAATGAGTCTATTAGCCCCGGTCTCC
>NW_017305884.1:1662911-1667371 GCF_001594115.1 Trachymyrmex septentrionalis
AAAAAAAAAAAAAAAAAAAAAACCAAACGGATATCTGCGCAGATGTGTTCCGATAGTTATATATCATTTTTATTTTTTATTTTTTTTTGCAACTTTCTGTCTAAAATACCAGGTTCGGCAGCGCACTTTTCGTTACCCATAGTTATTTCATCCAGCATGTCGTCTTCTCTGTCGTTTCGACCTTTCGTCAAAAGGAGAGAGTACAGTTTTTCAGGTGTGCATCGCGTGCAACGTCTTCACGATACCCGCGACCCTCGTCTGCGGGCTACGCCGTGAATGTGACGGAAGAGAAAAGAGACATGAGTCAACAGAGTGTTTCCAGTGCGCCGCCTAAATGCCGGATTTAATCGACAGCGGGCACGGGGGTTCGACAGTTGGCGGTAATCGCGCGGGGGACCGGTGCGGCGCATCACGTAACAAAAAGACCGCGACATACGCGTCGGGGATATAAGCGGCGGGTGGGCGGCGAAGGGAGTCGGACGCGCACGGCACTGCGTATAATTAGCGTAATAAGTAGTTTTTTGGGGCGGAGCCGTGCGGTGGGAAAACAAAGCGATGGCTGGGAGGCAGCTAATTTCCGATCCGGCATCGAGGGACAAAAGGGACCGGAGGAGGCTCATACGCGGATGAAGTAGGGAAGTGGGACAGAGGTTCGGTTCGAGGGGCGGAGAAGGTAAGAGAAAAAAAAAAAAAAAATAGAGAGAGAAAGCAGCTTCTAAACGTCCTCCCTCGTCCATTCATCCTCTTTCAGCGAGCGTCCTGGCTCGGTTTCGAATCAAAAGGGGGCACCCTTTGGGCCCCGCGAGTGCGTTTTTTTTTCTCGCGCGCTCTTTTCCGCCCTCCTCTCTGCCCCGAAAGCCCCCCTTTCATACACGCCGCGTACCGACAAAAGATTCGAGGTACGCGCGTGCACGCAAAGACAGAAGCGGCGAGGGGATGGGAAGGGACAACCCGACGAATCCCGGACAATGAGCCGGACGGTGCGCACCGCCATTCGGGAACGGATTAATTACAGTGTACCTCCATAATTAGCCCCGCGGGGATCGACCATCACCGGGCCCACCGTTGCCGGATTCGTGCTATTCGTTGGTCCAGCCGTGGCGATTTCTGTAGAATACTCTCAGCCTTCCATTCTTCGAAATACATTGAGTAATTAGTTCAATGGCGTAGAATATATTTTTATTTTATACTCGATTTTAATTTCGTCTGTGCCGAATATTACAAATCACTAAGAATCTTAGTGATAACCACACAAGCAATAATTCCAGAATACAATTGCATCCTCGCGTACAATTATATGAGGTAAAAGATAAACAAAGTCTGTTAATTACTTTGCTCTTATGTATTTTCTCTTCGTCGCTATTTGTGTCAATTGATTTAATATAATTGAAATAATTATCCATCAATTTACAAACATTTGAAACAATGTACGTTACTAATTTACTCTCTAAATCTAAATCAGTAGATAGTCACTAATTACCCAGTGGCATACTTTGCACTGAATCAGTCAAGTTCAACTAAAAAAGGAAAAATGTTTGAGCATTGTATAACTAAAATACTGATATTTGCACGTCAATCTCAATCTTCCATATTCATTGAATTTAAGCACTAAAACAAGGTCAGAGTTAGATCACACGATAAAGATTAGCTAGATTAGCTACATTAACTTAAATCTTAATTTAACTTACTTTTTATCTTCTCCTAATTCTAAGAATTAGAAAAGGATAAAGAGTAAATTAAATCGAGACGAGTTAATTTATATTGGTAGAAAATGGACATTATGGAGTCATTTTGGAGATATTTTGACGTCATATTGATTTTATGATGATTTGTATACTTATATACAGAAAAATATTATTCTACTGCCAAGAAAAATGATTACTCAATTTATTTTCTTCTCACATTTAATTCACCGATTACCAGTGGCACACTTGGACTACTGATATCAGTGATTATTCACTGATTATTCAGATTTAGAGAGATCAAACATTTTATGCGGTGTCCATCTTGTAACATCTTAATATCAGCATTTTGTGGGACAGCTCGTTTACTAGCGCTGGTAAATCATAAGGAAGCGTTGGAAAACGCACTGGACGAAAAGAATCGAAGCGTGACGATTTCAGTAGAATGGATCCGGCGTAGTCGTGCGATGCACGCGAACATGCATGATGTCCGGACGAATTTACGAGTCGCGCTAAGGACGTCGCGACATAAACCCGTAACGATCTTGAAGGCGGGCAGGGGGATAAGGCAGAAGGAGAAAAGAACGGGCGAGGGGAAAAACGATATGGTGCACGCGTGGATGCAAATTGCATAGGCAAAGACGCGTTCTCTTGGCGAACAGGCATGAACGTGCAGCACATTATTGGTATCAAGCTCGGGAATAGACGGGAAATGTCATAATGCGAGCAAATAGAGTGCCATCAGGCGCGCGCGGCCGACTCGACCACAATTTCTTGTTACATTAATGCCGTCGGCGAGCGCGGAACGGACACGTGAGAGGGCACGATGACCGAGGCGGGTTTTATACTCGGGAATTAGCTTAGCTTCGAACCATTGATTTCCAGCCCGTGAAATATTCTCGTCATTAAGCAACACAGCCGACGCTGGTAACCGAGATGGAAATATGAGCGTATTATACGTGCTGTTCGATTCTTCTCCGTTCTCACCTAGCCGTGAAAAAAAATCTTAGCAATAAGTCTTGGCGAATCTAAGAGATGATTATCCAGTCTTCGTAGCAGATGGTGCCCTACAGGCGAGGTAATTAAGAAATCGGTATATTCAGGAATTGAGAAAAAAGACTGTTTTATAGATATATAGCTGTTTTTAGACATTATATAACAGTTTTAATTTAATTTAAATTAGTCGATTATATCGCTATTTTATTTCGGTACAATCAGAGATGAATAAATCTCTTAATTGGTATTACTAATGGATATTACAACTTTAATCTTGTTTCCAATCATATTACTAATGGACCTAAAGTCCAGTATTCATAATCAGTTTTTATATTCGAGATCGCTTTAAATACAGTCTTAAAATGTCACAAACCAATTATAGAGCTGTATTAGTGTCTTAAGATATTAAATTTTAAGTCTTGTAATAAGAACGGACTATGAATACCGGTCCAAGAGTTAATTATTCAGCCTTCGAAGCAAATGGTGCCCACGCACGAATTAATTAGGAAATATGTATATTCAGAAAAAAAAAAGATATTTTAGATGTAACAGTTTTAATTCACTTTAAAAGATCGATTATATCGATTTGGATTTCGACAATCAGAAAAATAGGATACTTAAATTGTTTTTAATTAACACAAATAGGCGAAGAACCATATTTGATCAAAATGAATGTTGGTGCATAATATTTTTGCGTGACTCTTACAATTTCTAAATCAAGCGAACTGCGCGCTAATTATTTATCTGTCTAGAAACGCAGGCCAAACGTACAGAAAAGTATCAGAAAATTACACTAACATTTAATAATACCAATAAGCATTATAAAACACTAAAAGATTCATTGCAAAAAATATCCCGCCAGAATCCAAATCTGAATCTTCCTAGCCATGAGGCGTGTCTCAACCAATTATTTTTAATTATTGAAACAAAAAAACAAAAAAAACGTAGGCTACTAAAATAAACCTTGCTTTTGTATCGCGCAAAGTTCGACACTCGAGACAAATCACACGTAATCTTCGACATTTGCCAGAAAAGAAAATAAAAAAAAAAAGCTAAAAGACTTTTCTCCTTCTTTTCGCAAAGTTATGTTAACAATTTGAACACGTCTTCAAAATAGAAAGTAGAATCGAGCGCGAATTTTGCCGGAGCGACAAAGTCCCAGTGTTAAAGCGCTTTTCGTGCGTATACACGAAGAGAGCCGCGCAGGGGTTTCAATGCAAACCCGCCGCGCCGTCTCGTTCCTCCACGTCAAACGCTGATTACCGGTAACAAGCTTGAAAATAGAGACTGTCACAATCCGGGAACGCGGAGTGGAGGTCTCATCAGAGCGACGTTGTAGGCGCTCACGCCGGTTGACTCGACCGCGATATCTCGTTACATTAATGCCGATGGCGAGCGCGCCGAGCTGTTCATGAGAGAGCACGACGCGGCCGGGCGGGCTGCTCCATACCTGGAATTAGCATGCCTCCGAATCATCGATTTTCTACTTATCGGCCTATCTCCGGCCAGTGCCCCCTCCGGTCACCCACTGATTCCCTCTGATCTCACCGGGTATCCCTCGTCTCTCGACGCGACCTCTTACCGGTCATTATACAACTCGCGGGGCTCCATCGAACCCGTGCTCGCACAGGCTCTAATGGTTGAACCCGCACTTAGGTTCTGCTCGCCGCGTGCAACTATCTCTGCGCCTTTGCCTATCTCTGATGGCGCCGATGACGGGGAACGTTCCGCCGGAGGAACCTCCGACGATACCTCCCCCCTCCCCCCTCCCGCCCCCCCCCC
>NW_017305884.1:1667471-1674718 GCF_001594115.1 Trachymyrmex septentrionalis
TTCGATCGTGCGCGCATCGCGTGCCCGGGTATAACGGTAACTGACCGGTAGCGGCGAACAAGCGCATAGGCGAGGCACATAGGGCGACGAGTGATATCCGTAAGGGCGTAGAACGCGAAGGAAAGCTAGCTGACGGCTCACTGCCGAAGCCGTTTTGCGCCGATTCAGGTAAACTCGGAACTTCCTGCGTTTACTGTTCGTAATTATACGCCACGGCGCTGCATTACGATCCTACATAATAAATTGAGACGCTGTACTTGATACGAGGAAGCCATTAGGTTGAACATATTAAATTCATAGATGCAAAGAAAAGAAAGGCCTGCGTATTCCTATGAAGTTGTCACTACCCGCTTTAGAAATAGTAGTTTGAATCATATCCGTTCCTCTCTCCTGAAAATATTGAGTTGAAGAGAAATGCTGATATTCAATTCTTTCTAACGGATGCACAGATGTTAAGATCAAAGAATATGCAGTCTACACTTATTACGTCTGTGATTAGACTCATTAGACTAATGCTGTCCAAGATTTATAATTCTAGACATTAATTTAACGTATATTATCATTCACGTTTATTGTCTTCGTTTTTCTATTTCTATTACAAAAAGGCAGGCACACACACACAATAGGCATGGATAATTATCAACCGTATACTCTTTTAAGAGCCTAAAATGGTATGCTGTTGATTTATTGAAGTTAAATGTGTTCTTTTTGAGAATACCAAAATAGAAAGATTATCCTCCCTAACACAAGAAATTGGAACAAGAAACTGTGAACTATTCAAAGTAGGTAAAACAAAATATTCATTTAATTAAAACGTTATATTAGTCATAGATTTTGTTAAAGCTTTATTTATCGACTTTTTTCATGTGTGTTTACATTGCAAAAGTACTTATAATATACGATTACTTTACCTTCTTTAATTTGTGATTTAATTACATTTTTATGACATGCGATAATTCAAGATTCTAATTATTGTACTTAAATAAAATTGTATATGTATAAAATTGAATATATATATTAATAAAGATTACATCAATAAAAATTATTCCAGAAATTTTTTATTCTATTGAATGCGTATATTTTAAGCACATAAAAAATTATATCCCCTCACGTTGACACTTGAATCGTAATCTTTTTTTTTAAAGAATATAATCTTTTTTTGCGATCCAGAGACAGTAACCTTAGGCATGAATGCTGATACACGTCAAGCTAATGCCCAGAAATACAAATCTTGTACAGCACTGTATTATTAGATATTACCATAGAAATAAAGATGTCTAGTTACTCGACATATATTAGCCAGACGCAGAATGCCTAAATAATTTTGAAGCATCTTCGATCTCTTAATCGTCTCCCAAGTGGATCATATCATTTATTATCTCATTACTGAGGAACGCGACAATTTTCGTTGCTGTGATAAATCAAAGTTCGTCGGCATTAAGCGCTCCCGTTAAAAGAGCGTAATTAAGGAGATATCTTACACGTGGTGAGAACTTTGCTAATAACCCCGGTTGAGGCGCCACCTCTCGAGGGGTCCCTCTCTGCTCGTTGCGGTTCGCGTTCCTAAAGTTTGTTAACTCTCGTAAGTCCGCCGCAAGGAAGAGAAGGGCGGGTATATAGTGAACGAAATGAAGGGAGTTTCTCCGCCACGCAGAGTGAGTTTTTGGCGATTAGATTAGACCCCGACCCCCGTGATGGACCAGCTGTCCACCGGAATTCGCTCAAGAATCTGCCTAAGTGGATGGAACCGACGTGCAAGATCGCTCGAGCCATTCCGTCCTGTGTAATGAACGAACCTCGTGTACAAGTTCGCAGAACTTCTTTATTGCCGAAGTTTCGACATAACGCAAGATCGGTAATGACCGCTACTTAGCGATAGGGGATTAAAAATTTCTCGTGGCAATCTTATATCGACACGTATTACCACCTGCGAACCGGTCGTTACCTTTTACGAAATATCAAATTATATAACATTTTCTTACACGATGTGCCACATTCGCAGATTTTTAATTGTACAACACAAATTGTAAGCTTGTTATTTTCGAAGTTTCCCACGGAAAAAAAATGGTTTTGTTGAAGTATCTAAAAATTTAGCTAAATCTAAAAATAATTTTGTCGGTACCATCAAAATAATTGTTTAATCTAATATCTGTAGTGTTAAATTTTTTGCACTGTGATCAACGTTTACATTCTATAATTATTTTTATAATTCAACCAAATTTTTACATATAATGAGAAAAATTTCTGGTTAAAAATTAACAAATCAGTAAGATTCTGATCGTATCAATCAGAATTTCGGTCATCTTAATTGGATATCTGGTTATCTTAACTAGAATTTAATAGATTTAACTAGAAAATTTCAATCCATTTACCAGAAAATTTCCTCGGCGTGCTAAAAATGTTTAAATACTTCAACAAAACCGTTCTTTCCGTATAGAAAATTATATTTTCTCATATCGCGAACAATATAAGTGATCTTTTAAATTCAAGGAAAAGAAAGAAAAACAAATACGTAAATAAAAACGTTACACGTTGAGTAACATACGTATTGGCGATTAATGTCAGTATATTGTAAAAAAAAAAGACTTGATTGAGTAACACAATATTGAGAGAGAATCCAGAGAAGATACGATTTTATTTCATTGGTGTTCAATTTAGACGAAATCGAATCGATGCAAGACTTTTTAACGAACCGTTCCGCGATCGGTTGTATGCAATCATGTAGGTACGCACATTCTTCGAAATGAGATCGAAAGTTAAATTTACTCGAGTTATTTCTATCCTTCGGCGGAGTACACCGCAAGTCGTCACAATATCGGTCGGGGGAAGGAGGAGGAAGAAAGCGAGTCCAAGAGGTGGAGGCATGGTAGGGAACGCCGATCGATAACAATAATAATGGAAAATGATCGCGACCGCAGTGGCACGTGATCCAATGACTATGCCCAGGAGGCGATGCCTCATTATTTCGATTTCCAAGCAACTAACCAACGACCTTAGCAGCCTCACGAAATACGAACGCCTCGTTCCCCTTCCTCCTCATCATCATCTTTATTCTTCGTGCGAACCCAATCATCCCTCTCCGGCCACGATCTGTACGCCCTGTTGCATTCGGCCGCGAATATCGTACCGCTCCGTTGCTCGGACCTCGCGTAATCGCGCACAATCCCAAGGGATTAGAATATGGATTGGCCCGCATTAAACTTGGACTTTACGCGCGGCGAGGTCATTTTATTGAGCACGAGAAAATCTTATTGCAATTCACCACGTATTTCATTTTTAGCGCGAAACGTAAGCGATACGTAAGAATTCTGTATATACATCTCTGCGTAATAACGCCAATGAAAATCACATTGATTATCAGAAATTACATTGAAATATTTCATAATAAAATATATAGCATTACGTTAATTAAATTCATCGAAGCACATTTCGTCAGTAAAATTAATATTTCTAATTCTTTGAATTTTACATTAATTGACTTATAATTAATTTGAATTAATTAATTTAGAATATGTGCATGTTCATCTTTAATTCACTTACCGAGTAAAAAAGATAAATCTGCATAAAGATAGAATGAACGTCTTAAAACAAAAAATCTTATTTTTATATTTGTTCAAATAAAATAACCACAATATATTACATTAACCACTCTCAGATATGTTAAAAATTGAACAGAAAAATTTCAACAAAGACCGGTTTTAACACAAATAAAAACTATTTTCACTCTGCGAATCTATATCTCCCATGAATATCATAATATACTAAAAATTCAAAATATATATTTTAATATATTATTGCGAGGCTGTTTCTGCGAAAGAGAGATTCAGGATATTGACCTTGTAATGTACGATGCACTTTCAAGCGCCTCGCATAATGTTTGTACGCGTCGAGCTTACGCAGCGAAATAACCTTGTAACTGATGTTTTACGATTGGGTGCCAGTTGAATTAGAATAGCAATTCAGATCTCTCATCATTGTTAAAGAAAAAAGGAGGAATATATAAAGCATCTAAGAGATGAATCGGGATAGGTAGAGGGGTCACGATTGCCACGTCTCTTGTCGGACAATTCAGAAGAAGTTGATACGAACGTACCATATGAGAGAGAATACTCCGAACATCCCTGCGGGCGTACAACTCTGTTCTTGCTTTCAGTACGGATAAGGCGTGAGGTTCGAGAAATACGAGGTAATTGTCTGAGATAATGATCGTACACATTACATAGATCCGCGATGCTTCACGGCTCTCCACCGCGTGCATTTGAATACCACCGATATTAAATACGGAATCGCATTTACACATCGCTGATAATGAGTGAAAGATCAAACGGAAAAACGAAAGGGGGGGGGGGGGGGGGGAATCTCTGAAACAACGATGGGATCGTAATCGTGAGCGGTTTCATGCATGAACGATGAGACTCCGCGAAAGCGGCTTCTCGCATAAAATTACTAAATCGCTCGATAATTATAGAGCGTCATTTTCCATGCTCGATAATGTCCCGCGGGACAACATCGGGTTAATTCGTTTCTCCACCGAGGAGAGGAGCACCGAAGGAGCCCGCGGGTCATGGGTTAAACGGGCCGTCCCGCGACACACAGGACCTTCAGGATACCTTCGGGATACCTTCAGGTTTCCTCCGGCCGGAATCGCGCCCCTGCGCGGGCCTTCCCGTGATAAAGTGCTCATAATGTTTTTAACGAGTAAGCCGCTCGCGCGTAATCTTATAATTCGGCCATGGCTCCGGCCGGGGCCCCGTGGTATTTCGAGAGTGGATATAATGATTCGATGATTATGCGGCCATATCTCACCCACGGCTCCGTCCCGGAGATACAGCCGGTGAAGAGATCGCCGTGCCGGTTCGTACGGTTGGAAACAATGTCGGCGGACCCTCCCACGCCGCGTACACGGACTGTACCACGGCGAGCCGGAGTAATTCCCCCAATTATAAAATTATTATCCTGCGGTTGGCACCCCCGGGCAACACGCGGGACCAAGCCAGGCCTTCTCCGCTCTCCTCTCTCGGCCTCATTCGCCATGTTCTCCATGTTCACCGCTCCTCTCTCTCTCTCTCTCTCTCTCTCTCCTTATTCTCCGAAATCGCCACTCTTCGTTTCCCTCCTGCCGTCTTCCTATCTGTCCGGTTCTCGTCGATCCTCGTTGATTGTCCGACAAGACGAAGACGTGCGCACTCGCTTCGTGACGCGCTAGAACGCACGATTCGGAACAGATCGCTGGAAGCGTTTCTCTCAATCTTGTGTTTTCTCCAAAGAGAATAAAGAGCGTACTGAACTTCGTTCGATGAGGTACTACGTGAGGTTAAAAATCGAAAATCTCGTGCAATTGAAAAAAATATAATTAGATACTTGAGAAATTGTTGAGCAGTTTGTGAATAAACTTTCGATATTTACAGAACGTCCTACCATTTCCCTTATACACATTTATAACATTTATTTTTAACAAAAATGGCGCAGGATTTAATAAAATTGGGACAGAACAAAATTATCAAAGCGTAAAAATTAGATCGTGCGTCTCCTATACTATATATGTATTTAATTACCATGGGAGAAAGATGAAAACAACTAGTTTTCGTACTTATATTATATTCTCTATTTAAATTATATGATATTTTTCCGTTGGAGCATTTGGGGGAATCTAATCTCTTTCGTTACTACTTCCGTTGAAAGAGTCTAAGATAGGAGTCGTTAAGGAGCCATTTGCAGAAAAATTTATAACAGTCGTTAGAGAGAAGATCGAGCGTGGAGGGGTGAAAAAATAAATAAATATAGCGGGAGCGCAACCCTTATGTACGGTCAGACCTTTCTTAAGTCGAGCTCGTTCATAATCTCACCGGGGCGGCTGCCGCTGACTTTAACCGAGCAGCGTCTCCGTTTGTGTTCTATCGTGTGTAACAGCGTGTGGATACGTGCGTGAAATTTCGACAGAAAAGCAGGATACTCGAAGCCGTACGGTTTCTATTAAAGGGTGACGACTGCAGATGATATAACTACCGTGAGGCTTCCGTGAAATATCGTCGAGCAACGTTGACGCCATACGTCTATAGAATTTCATTTCAATTTCAACAATCCCGTATTAGAAAATGTAACGTGGAATTTAAAAAATTGCTACGATGAATTATTTTGAACGGAAAAAACAATCATGATTAATTAACAAGATACGCTTGGTTGAGTAAATTTTGATGGAAGTAAACAGAATTTCTGGTTAATATAATCGAATATTTGGATTATTTAGGTATAATTCCAATTAGAATTTAGTTAGTGCGTAGTAATATGTTATATAATAATATACAAGTGCCTGGTTATTATGATAAGAGAAAATGGGCATAGTTTGATATTTCTTTATCTACTACCAATATTTCTTTAATCGTATATGTTACTTTACGTAATAATTTAATTGTAATAACCAAAAATTCTATCCGTATTGCAAATTACGTCACGTAACATATATGATTGAAGAAATATTGGTAGAATTTTTGGTTACTGTGACTAAATTGTCTGATAATTAAAGCAAAAGTTTTTATTTTATTTTATAATTTATGCCTTAAAAGATTAAATTATATATGTTTATAAATCAAATTTGTCTCGTTAAAAAATAAGTTTGTTTGAAAGATAGACTATGCGATTCTTGAAATTTTGCACAGTAAATTTGGCTAAGAGAGCATTAAAAATAACTAACAATTTTTCAAAATGGCACGAGGGTGTGCCGAGTATACGCTGCATTTATTCTGCATATTAATGAGGAGGTATCAAAAATGATGTAAGTATAGCAATCGCGAAACGCAAGGAATCGATAAGATCGATGAAAGAGCCAGGATGAGGGAACACGAGTACTCAAATACCGAATCGGAGAAGATTTTGGTGCCCGCAGCGGGATCCCGGAAATTAGCGATCTGTGCTCGTCGAGAAGGACCATGGTCCGTCACGTTCGTGAACCATTAGTCTCCTCTCGCCCAAGCCTCTCTAGCAAGAAGGGCGGAGAGAGAGAGAGAGAGAGAGAGAGAGAGAGAGAGAGAGCGCTGGGGAGGGACAGTGAAAAAGTCAAGAGGGAGGACGATCTCCGTGGGTGGGGTAGCCCAGCAAGTTAAAAGGACAAGAATGTTTGACAGCCATTTTTCAGTAATCACGCTGAGTTAGTTATCGATCGCGAGGATCTCTTTCTTTCTCTTTCTCTCTCTTCCACTCCGTCTTTCTCATCTCGGGGCCACCATCCCTGACACCCTCCCCTTCCCCCC
>NW_017305884.1:1674818-1675646 GCF_001594115.1 Trachymyrmex septentrionalis
CGCGCTCCCGATGAAGAGAGAAGTTATCTCTCATCTTCTCCTTCTCACGCACGCATCTCCTCCTCTCACCTTCGATATCGAAAATCTCGCGACGGTTTCTCTCTGCCTCTTTCTCATCTTTCCTTTTCTTTCTCTCTCAAACCTTCTCTCACTTCGTTTCTAGCGGTGACCGGCGGTCACCAAGTCTGACGAACCTAATCCGAACCTATCCTCTCTCTAATACCGAGGCATTGTGCGTCTAGTTAGCAGCGGGGATCGCCCGGCGCATCATCGTGATTCATTTTTTATTTCCACGAAAAGTTTCTTGATTGATCGGAAATTAGGGAGCTTAAGTGCCATCCTGAGACCGCGACATGTTCCACAGAGGAGTGTAATCGATCACTGAAGAATGAGGTATCACTCTCGGCCCTTTGACTCCACTGGCAAATGTATACGATGTCGTTGACCAATTGTACTCTCTTTTAATGACAGATATCAATATGACTAGTAAAACGATGTTTGCAAGATGTTTGATATTCGCGAGAGTGTAGTGAGCGCAACTGCTTTCAAGTGCAGAAGACTCACAGTTAATCATTTATGATATATGGCAGACTCAAAGATGTAACGCCATTTTTGTGTTATCTACTATTGGATATACGTGATATATGTAACTGTCAACTAGATAATATAACACAACATACCTATCTAAATTCTCGAATACCATAATAGAACGATCTGCTAGTTTTATTTCAAAAATTATTGAATTACAAAATTTTTCTCTTCTTAACTATTAACTTAAAATGTACTGTCAGCTATGAAAAAAGCATACGCTTGACCACAGAAAAAGTC
>NW_017305884.1:1675746-1700176 GCF_001594115.1 Trachymyrmex septentrionalis
AAAAAATTATTGAATTACAAAATTTTTCTCTTCTTAACTATTAACCTGTACTGTCAGCTATGAAAAAAGCATACGCTTGACCACAGAAAAAGTCTAGCTAAACGCTCCTTTCACGCACATATTGTTTTATTTTTAAATTCCTACGCAGTATAATAGTTGTGCGAATTCCAATGGGAATATTAATCGACGAGACGGCTCTTCGACCCCCCTGAAGAAAGTAAAACGGAACGATTAGACGATGATTGTGTGTAAGAGAGTCGCTCCATATAAATTTCTCTCCGTTTGCAATTTTCGGTTTTAGCGAACACTTCGATCCTGCTTCGGCCGATTGAAGAGCGAAACCTCGGCACTCGTCGCGGATGATGGCCGCCTTTGCCGCTCGATTACCCATAAATCTGCGCTAAAGGTTTGAGGCCGGCGACTTAAATGACGGACTCGTCTTCCTTCCTTTCCTTCCTGCGGCTGTGATGCTCAACAACAGTATCGCCTTAAGCAACCGCGGGTGGAACGCAAAGTGGCCCGGCGGATCGCGCATTTTTGCGCTCCTCGCCTGTACGTAATTACTGAAATTTTTTAAACGCTGGTTATTTTCGGGAAGACCGTAGTAAATCGTTTCGGATCCAACCCACCGATTTGTGATTTATCTCCATCTCTGCGTATAACGCACGTCCACTGATGTCTGTGCTTTTGTTGCTCGCTGCTCCGATATCCGGAACCTTTATTGCCCTGTAAGCCTCGTATGTTCTATCAATAGCAACGGCAATGAAGTCACTATATATCAGACATCGATTAATGCAAATTATATATTATGGAAAGAATGATTTTGCTGAAATATCTAAAAATTTTGCTAGATCTGAAAATAATTTTGATCAACTGTTGAAATAATGTAATTCTACGGAATTGTACTTAAGGAGTTGATGAGAATGCTGAAAAAAATTTTGGAAATCAACTTGAGCGTTCGACATAATTATTTTGGTTGTTAAATAAAATTATCTTCAGGTTATCTGCACCTAGCTAAATTTTTATTTCTTTCTTTTCCATGTACGCATAAAATCGTATAACAATTGTCTACTTGCTTTAAAAGAATACGTTAACATCTCAGAAAGTATCGAAATGAGTCTTTAGCTCTTTCAATTTCTACATAAATATGTCCACGTAAAAGATAATATTTAAAAATGAAATGTAATGGAAAAGTCTGATAATAATAATTACTAAATATATTTTTGCGTATTGATGTAATATTTAATCATTATTATTAAACATAACAATAGTAATTTAACCGTGTAATGATACATATAGTAGCAATGTTTTCTCTAAATCACGCGCTCTCTTTAGATTTCAAAAGAGCAGGATATAATATTTTATAAAATAATTGATCTTACAGGAAATGTCCCTATAAATATATAATAAATCTATAATGCGCATTTCGACCAATATAGATTAACCTTTCTCTTCATCTCTTTGTTTCTTACATAATAGTCGAGCCTTTTTGTTGGTTTAACTAGAACATTTTCCTCAACGTAAAATTAGAAAAAAGGTGAAGGGTTAGTTGAATCGAGAACAAAGCTAAAGTACCATTGATGGAAACAAGCATAATGATAATATTCTCAACGAACAATAACATCTAGAAAAGTACATACGCATATGTACAAAGCTGTTTATCTTTCAACGTGATATTTTATGCAAACATCTTTTAAGTCACATTTGTTATATGCATTTTTTTCACTTGGTGCACATTCAAAATTCCATGCATTGTATCTACAAGCGAACAATCGACAATGATATTCTTTCTTCGCTGAGATTAATTTACCACGTATTCCGGTAATGTATTCAAATCTTCCAAATCTGTTTTCCAAATAAATCCGTAAAGCAGCATCCTTGCTCGACAGTATCACTCTCGCTCCGCATTCATTACCTACGTTCTCCGTTTCCCCGCAGTTGAACTGCCGAGGAGAGTCGATCACACGCAAGGTCTCGCAATTAACGAATCAGATACGGCGCGACATCAAAAAGACAAATGATCCCGGCGAGATGGGAGCGGATAAATGCGTCCTTTTTTTCTCCCGACCTCCCATCCTCCCGCGCCTCTTCGCAGCGTGCTCGCGCTTGACGAGTATGAATCGGGGATCTGATAACCGAAGAAACGGTTTGAGCGTCCGGAGCGAGGGACTAGGGAGAGGAGATGGCGGACGAAGAGAGGAGCCAGAGAGAACGAGGTGAGGGATCGGTACAGAGAAGGGAGACAAGTCGGAGATAGAGGGCGGGGAGGAGGGGGGAGGGAAGGTGGATGAGTATGAAAATTATTCTCTGGATGCGCGTACGGGGCGCACACTTGTCAAGATGGCGCATGGAATTAATTAAATTAAGCCCGCACCTCCCTCGGAGAAGGTAACCCGAGCGAGCCCGACCGAGACGACGACGAGCGTCGAGCAGATCGACGGTGGAAGAGAGAGAGACGCGAACGGGTAGAGGGATGAGGGGGAGCGAGGAAGACCGAGAGGGATCTTCGGTTCGACATCGAGTGCAAGTCATTCCAGTCATTGGTCGCTCCATAGGAATCCTGGACGCGTGTGTGCGAACGCGAGCGCGTATGTCCGAGCGAGTACGTGCCCGCTCGCACGATCGTGTGGGTGGACGAGGTGTGTTTTGACGTTTGCCCTCACGCCAGGTATTCTCATACCTTCGATGCCGTCGTGTCGGAATTCGAGACGCGCGAAACTCTCCCGCAACCGGGTTGAATTCGCGGATTTTGATGTAGGCCGCAATTCAGTGGCGCTACCACGTGTATACTTGTACACGATCGATCGGCTGTTCGGTGTGTAACAGCTCGTAAAAATTAGAATTCTATTCTATTCGATACAGAGAATCGTATTGTCCGCGGATATTTAAAGGAGATTTGCAAATTTATCGATAATAAAAAAAAAATTCTCGCTCAAGATTTTACTTGAAAGTAGAACGCCCTATGCGCAACAGCAAAGTAAGTTTCGAAACATGTTGAACTTTGTGGTTATACTTAAAAATAACTTTTGAAAGAGTAAGAAGAATAAAAGAAGCAAAAAATAATAATTTTCTGTAATGATTGTCGACGGTACATCCATTTCTAAGTATGACTTTCAAGAGTGATGACTCTTGACAGTATTTCTCTAAAATGGATAATAAACATAAGCTAAGAGAATCGGAGTCGATAGTTCTTTGTACGGCTGACATAATGGCTACATTCAGAAAACACAACGAGTGAACGCATGCTGTTATTGGTACATTTGTTGTTATTTCTTCTAGATTTATCACGGATCTAAAGTTCTATTCGATCATGGATCCAATCACAGGCAATAATTACTGAGCGTTCTCGCTCAACGGTTGTGTTTTCTGAATGCAGCCATTATGTCAGCCGTACAAAGAACTATCGATTCCGATTCTCGTAGATTAATCTTCGAAAATTTTTGACGATGCCAGACAAAAGAGCGTGGCTCGCGGGTAAGAGCAAGACGTGTCCACAAACTGACACGTGTGCGCCAGGTTTCGTCCGTCACAAGAGACAGAGTAATAAAAAGATGAGAGACTTAAAGAGCGGGTGAGAAGGACGAGCGAAGAGCCAGCCGACCCTGAAATATTGCAGTTAGGTGGTATGTACGTACCTGAGCAGTGCCGGCTTGTTGACACTTGGCCCCTGGGCCGCTAAATCGCTTTGGAGTTAAGCATCCGCAGGCCTAAACGTCTCTCCCCTGCGGAGCCAGGGAATAACGCGAAAAGGAGAGAGCAACGCAATGCGGTCTCTCTCTCTCTCTCTCTCTCTCTCTCTCTCTCGCTCGCTCGCTCGCTCGTCTCTCTTCTTCCCTCTTTCCCTCGTCTCGTTTCCAGTCCGACGAAGAGAAGACAGAGCAAAGAAGGTGAGCACGAGAGAAACAGCGAATCTACGGGATAAAGGATGCAAATGCTCGCGCCGACCATCAAAATCTAATTAACCAACGAAAGAACGAGCCCGGGCGAAAGCCAAAAAGATTCGAGGAAGAAAAAGGCGAGACTGCAGGGTGCAAGCGGGAGGTTTAGCGGTTCGGAGGTGTCAGAGACCGGTAAGGTTCGCTTATGCATATGCCAGGTTTCCTCCACCTACTACTCTTTCCCCCCTTCCTTAACTCCCCCCCCCCGCCCCCTCTCTCTTCTCTTTCCGCTCCGTCGCCAGCAACTTCTTCGTTCAGACTCGCGAATGGGGGTGAGAGGACCAGAGCAAGGAAATCTCTATAGCAAACGTCGTTACGAGCTGAGTTTATGTCGCTCGCCGCATATAACACTCGGCAGAACCGAAATTCGTCGGCGTGTAGCGGGAGTCCTAAATTATCTGCGTTCACTTTTAGAGGAAACGCGTAGAATTGAATCGCGCGCATCCAGGCCCTCGTACGATTTCTTTATCGACACTTTATTATTACGCCGGGCTCCGAAATTATCCAGCAATCCCCTTACGATCGATTGCTCCTCGGAAGAACATGCAAAAAAAGAAATCGCGATATTAAACAGAAATAAACCCAACACGCAGCACAACAAAGCAAAAGAGAACCGGTGCACCTCCTTCTCGATTAACCGAAGAGTCGAAAATATCACGACAAATCCGTGAGGCGGGATAATAATCAGTCGTCGATCGAATTGGTCGCGCATTTAGATTCGCTAACCCGCTCCGAACTAAATTGAATTTGGCCGCGGCAAAAAGTACTAACTTCATCGATCTCGGGAGTGTCGAAGATGAGTTCGAGTGCGCGCGCGGCGCGTCCGAAGGTGGTTCGAAAAAGAGCTCCGGGGCCTTGGGTTAAATGCCAATCGAGCTGGAGCATTGTGGGTAGAAGGCCCTGGAGCGCTAAAGGGCCCGGGAAAGGAACCACGTGATATCGCGTCTGCGTTGTGTTACACGTTAGCGTGAGTGGTTGTTGGTTTATTAAGGTTATTGATGCGAGATCAGATCTACAGTCGGATTAGTCAGGGCTGGGTTCTGATTCCTACCCGTCTACTCTTTATGCTCTTTTTCGCCCTCTCCTACCTCGCGCCCGTCTTATTACACGTGCCCTCATCTTGTATTTACCTTGCTGCTCTCACTCCCACGCGTACGTAAGTCTAGACATCAACCTCTCGTCAATAGATGCGTCTACATTGCAATTGATAAAGTTCTTTGTACACGATCGGGAATTAATGTATCTTCCTATACAAAGAAATTTTTAACAAAATTGTATACTCTTATTTTTTGTTATTCTTTCTCAATTTCTTTCACTTCTTTTCAAAGAAATTCTTTGGAGAATCTACGTAACATTTAAATGTTTCAAAATGTGTAAAAATAAAAAAGGCATTCTAACTTTTTCAAATGTATGTAAAGTATCCTTAAGACGTCCTTCGGATTTTTATGCTGCTTGGAAAGAGAATGGAATAATAATTTTTCGACATGATGCACTGATAAAAAGCTAAATTTACTTCTTCATCTGTTTACTCTTTCCGATTGTTTAAGCAACTTGATTGACTCCGCAGAAGCAAAGAAAGCGTTTCTTCGATAAAAAGAAATTTTTCGCGAGGGTCCGGTTCCTTTTCGGTGTCTGAATCTGGAAAGAAGCAAACTGGCCAATCGAAGATCGAAGTAGTTTCCGATGTCAACGACTGCGACCTCCGATGTCTACTGCGGTCTGTTTTCAAGGATAATTCGCGATTCGTGTCGATCGTAATTCTTCTTTCTCTTTCATCGCCCTATCCTCCCTACCCCCCCCCTTTAGATACTCGCGAAGCCACCCGCGCGCGTTTGTGTCTCCGCTCGGAATTACAGGCGGATTTACAAGGGACGGTGGATTTACAAGCCGACCAAGAGTGGCCTTTCCTGTTCGTCGCGCCGAGTCCTGAAATCGTCGGAAAGTACCGAAAAAGCGGACCACTCATGCAGCTCAGGCGGAATGCTCGCAAGAAACGACCGCGATTATTTCAATATATCGTCGGAGACGATACAAAGACGTACCGAGCGCGGCCAGGTCGATGGCGCGAGTATCTAAAAGCCATGTTAGCTCACAGGAAGCCTGGAGCGGAACGCAACTTCCATAATCGCTCAATTTCTCCATCGCGATTACTGTAATTAAGACCTAAAGTTGGAATAAAAGCTCGACAATCGAGAAATCGACCGTGTCGTAATGAGTCCAATTCATTTGAAACGCGAGGGGCACGTAGAAAAATATTCTCTTCGATTGCTCTATGCGATATGTATACAAAAGGGATGCGACGCGACGGGTGTATACTCTTTCACTCGGCCAATTCCGAGAGGAATTCGGTTCAAAGAGCTCGGCTCACCCTAGTGAGACCGCGTACACACCGCGGAAGATCGGTTGAAGAGAGCCGAGTGACTCCCGGCATAAAGTAAAAATTCACTTTCAGTCGCAATAAAAGTTCGGGAGCGCGCGACGATACACGATGTGTGCATCGCGCCGAGCGCAATCCTCCGGCAACGGAAAGACATTAAAGTGTCGAGACACGCCCTGGAATTTGGTCAATAATGTACCTCTTTCCTCTCTCCCGCTCCACTTCGTTCCACCGGACTCGCTCTCGCCCTCTTTCTCCCGTTTCTCGCGCGAGATACGTCGACATTATCGCGGCGGAGACCCGGTACAGTCGCGGGCATCCTAAAACAACAATGGAGGCATTAAGATGATCTACGGCCGAGTCGCTTGACCCTCTGATTCAAAAAAGGTGTTCGAATCCATTCGAGAAAGAGAGCGCCGACCGGTGACGGCAGGTGGGAGAAGGAGCGAGTGAGCGGGAGAAAAAGAACGAGGAGGGTCTCCTCGCGGCGTTCGTGTGGGTGTCAGCTTAATGTTCCCGGTGTGTCCGAGTGTGTGGGTGACCGTCGTGTTTCGAGTGTGAGTCGAGGTTTTAAGTTCCTCCTCGTACGGCCCGCGCGAGCGCACTTTCGAGCCTGATTAAATATATATTAGGAGCGAGAGAGGAGAGAGAGGAGAGCGCGCGAGAAGGCGCGAGGGAAGTGGGGAACTGACTCACGGCGGGGGGTGTGGTATTTTTTCAAGAGGGCGAGCAAGTGGGGCCCCATGGCCAAAGGGTGCGGTCGGTACCAAATCCCTGAGCGAGAAATGCGATGACGCTTTCATTTCGTTACAATCCGCGAGTATTCTTTCTGAATACCGTAACGTTGATCGTGATATCGTGAGTTTCAAATGGGATACTGTTAATAAGAAATATTTTCATGTACGATTCTATTTCTGTTCAGCCAGTGTGTGCCCTCAAAATCTCGTTTTCTCCGTTTCCTCTATCTAATAATTTTTAAACTCTTTAAAGTTTAATTATTTCAATTATATATGATTAAAAAATTTAAATAATTTCAAATGACATATTACATTACAATAATTTATCCAAGTTAAACAGATTGAACTTTTCATGTTTGAGATCGTGCTACACGTGCTAGAGAGATTAAGAGACGTAAAATATTGCGATGCATATTCTTGGCAATGTTCTATCAAGAGGTAAGGTAAATCTTGATTTCCCAACAACAGCCACAAGACGAACGAATATGAAGGAATCTCACGATCAGTTACGAAATTAAAAACTCCCGCTGTTACGTTTCAGACAGGTTGGTCGTCGTTACAAGGTCGAATCGAGTCCGCCCTACGGATGATGTCCAGACCAGATCCTGCTATTACGATCGGCTCATTAGGTAGCCAAACATTTTCACGGATATCCAGTAGCGCGTTAATGACTGATGACCGGAAAACGCGAGTAGAAGACCCAACTGGTAAACGAGACTACCTGGACTAGTAGCTTTCTTCCTCCTTGTTTATTCATCCGTTTCGTCCTGGTCTACTGTTTTCGGTCCTTACTTCCATATCGATGCTTGTCGTCCCTTATTAATGAGCCGAAGATAAATTCGGAGACGCGATACAACCGCCGCTACTTGGGGGAGCGCCTTTCTCATATTTCCAAGCAGGGATGAGACGAAAGTGCGGTGAAGGGTGATCTACATCATTAGAATTAACGAGAGCCCACCGATCTCTTAATGGATACACACAAGTGGCAACGAATGTTTTATCCGAGTGACTTATTACTCTCGCTGGATAAACGCATCGGTCCATCTGAGAGAGAGTCTTTCAACCTCTGAATAGTCCTGATGTTCATGTTCAATCGAATGAAAGACGTTAATCTAACAAGGGATAGAAATGTCCATACGATACGACAAATAGAAATTTAATATTACATGTATATCAATTTTTATTATCTAGTACTATACATACGCACTAAATATGATAGATTTTATTAATAACTTGACAAATAATTGAATAAAAAAAGTGAGATATTCGTTTAAATTTTTATTTTATTTGTGCGATTGTTTAAAATTCATTTAAAAATTCACATAAAAATTCGAGAGTTTAATATTTTTTTCGACACACGACATTATACGACAATGTCGCATTACGTACAATTATTATCGTCAGAAATCAGGAGACGGCAGAGGAGGTGTACAGGACAGCGGGGAAGGCATTGTAACGAGACGGGCAGAGATAGGTCATAATAGTGGCTCACTCGATGTTGTTAGGAGTCAACAGAGGATCGCGCCGAGATAGCGCGTTAATGCACGCATTTATTTGAAATATTAAACCTGAAGGAACGAAGAAGAAGCGAGCGTGCCCGCGCTTGCTCCGCGAGGTCGAGCCGTGTTAAGAAGGGAGACACGAGAAGGGACAATTATAAATGATGATAATTAGCAAAGATCTTAACCGGTCACTCCGTGACTCTACAGTTGTAATCGTGCGCATCGAGGAACTACACTCTGGATCTCTCTGCAGGGCGATTTTACGATAGCCACGGCATGGAATTTGAAAACTTATCGTATGAAATCTAATAAAACATTACAAACATGAAATCTAATTTATTTACCATCTCCAAGAAATATTTAAATAGCAGATTTTAATTTCTACAATTACTCAAAACGTTGTCACGTATAAAATCAAAATTTATTCAACGATTACACATTCATTCTTACAGATATATTAAATATCTCCTAGATAATTAGATAATGTTAGTTATTTTGAAGAAAGAGAACTACGCAAGTTTTCTGTAAAATATGTTTCGAGATAAAAATTTCATTGAGATAAAACAAATAAAATACTACTAATGAAAGAAGAGAGAATTTTAATCTTAAAAACGTTCGCTTGATTTAAATGAACGAAAGGTTCCGAAGAATTTCATCTCAACCTGCGAACGAAGAATCGTTTCAATCCGATGTGCAAAAGAAACAGTCTTTCTCTCTCAAAGACACACATTGATTGTTTCTCTCTCGCCTATGTGTTACACCTACGAAGAAATCTCAGACAACCGTTGATCGAATCAACACCGACTAACAGAGTGATACCACAAACTCACTCTCTCTTCTTTCTTCTCCTTCTCTTTCTCCTCCTAATTATTAATGTTCTCGAGCACGCGGAGATAAACCTCAGAATCATCGTCGAAGTATTCAAAGCCTTCTCGCTCGGCCTCTCGTTATTGAATATGAATGATTAATTAAGAACATCTCACAATCCGCCAGCTCGTCATTCGATCCCTCCTCTCACTAAAAACAAACTTTGAATACTATGTATTCGATACTGTACGATAGCTGTGTAGGAAATGAATATTTGATATTGGAAGATCATATAAAGAGATATGCAAAAGATAAATACATTGTATACATGAATAATAAATTGTTCACTCCATTATTTACAAAAGAATTATAATTTATACTATTTTTTTTTATAAAAACAAATATGATTGCAATTATTATGGCATTGTTGACTTTTGAAACGTTACAAAACCCAAATGTTTGTATATCACTGATATCATCTGAAATGAAAATCTGCCGCTTAATTCACCATTAGTTTACATACTGTTGTGTTCAATTGTTAATTTCATCATTGACGAAATTTGTACATAGCTACAAGAAAAAATCATGAAACGATTATAAATAAGATATTCGCGCAGCAAACAAATACTGTCAGGTGTGTCAGCTTTCAATTACAACAAACCGAATCCACCGCTGGTGGATGAGCTGCTCGCCGAGGTCAGAACCCGATTCCACTCGGAGTGTTATCATCGATTTCAATTATACATATCGATCAGCGTGCATTCGACGTGCGCACAGACCCCTTTGTTCATTTCCACACGTCGAAAGAGTTCATCTCCGTAGACCTTTGCTACAATGACTTGAGAAGAGAAAAAAAAAAAAGAACCGGCAACACAACAGAACCAACTGATACAATATTCATTTACTGCTGCGTGTGTCTATGCTTCATAATGTCACGGCGGGGGGATCGAGGGGCGAGATGAGGGGCAAAAAGAGACAGAGAAAGAGAGTTGCATTCAAATGAAGGAATGCCGGGGGCGGTGGGATGGGGTGGGGTAGGTGGGACTCCAGGATGACACTTCTCGTAGGTGATTTATACCCGCTGGTCGAATGACCATCATCTCGTGGAAAGATCTACAGGATCTTCAAGGCGCTTAGTTAGTCGCTGAACGAAGGATAGTTAGTCCCTACGATGGGCACATATGCGAATGTGGAGGTGAGTGGGGGAGGTAGGACGACAGAGACTTAACGTATGATAGAGGCCTTATGTAATCTGAAACACACAATTCCGCCGTACTCTCGTTACTCCCATCTGAAATCATCGTTTGTTTAATCACCGACGTTCATTGTTACGAAATCGGCCGGCTGGACCGAAGGTCTAAAAGGCTGCGGACGAGAAAAATTATATCGAATTACGCGAATACACAATAATTTACATTGCGCCAACTTTCACACGTGAGAAAGTAAATGAGCGAGTAAAAATCCGATGTATTCAGGGGAAACTATCGATTGTGCGAGCATCAAATCACCTCCCGCGAACGGAGGTGCGAGGCACGAAGGAACAAAAGCGTCTACGAGTGCACTCCGAGAAAGAATTAACACAATAGCTCTCGCCAACTTTGATTGGCCAGCCGACTCGTGAAGTTAAGTGCATATTCCCCGAGGCAAACAATGTTAAAATAGCACAGACGGCAATAGGTCGGCGGCCGTGTGGCGCGAAGTTATCCCCCTTTCTTTCTCCAGGGTAAGTATGCGTACAAGTACTCGCATTAACTGTGTAAATAGCTATTTGTCTTACGAGTGGTTGGATAAGAATTAGTGTTTTAACGCCGAAGAGACACGGAAAGAAAGAAACGGAAATGGCGTCGCGGGTCTCAAGTATCCTCGAGTGGATTTTTGCTACTTCTTTTACTCTCTATCTATTTCCGCGATTTCCTCCGTAAAGTTCCGAAAAATTGTTGCCGATACTTCTCTGCGAAGACCTTTTTGTGAAGGGGCAACGTATGCTAGTAATAGTAACGGACCGCTTGAAGAATTTTCAATATAACGCAATTGATTTATCGGGGGCGATGTTACTTGAGAAATTATCGAGAAATATCGAAACAATGGAATGTCGAAACAATGTTTAAAACGACGGAAGTTATTACGCACAATATTCCGCATTGTATCTACGGCAATTTCACGCTAGTTCCACGCTTCCCTGACCAATCGTGGAAGTCAACAAATTACTGATGCTTTTGCGAAAGAGGATTTCCAGGTGCAATAAAATAAACCATTTACATTTATGGAATAATAATAAACCACTCCATGCTGTTTTTAGAAATAATTCCACGCTTTCCTGATAAATTGTGAAAGCCGTGTGAAAGCAACGAATTAGAGAAAAATCATTGCAGCGAGACTCTTTTGTTGGACTACATACGTCAACGGTTATTAATTTCGATGCTTTCACGATTTATTCAATACTCAAAAGGAAATTATCGAGATTTGGTAGTCGTTTAACTTATTCAATGATTAATTTAGAGAACACTACCTGCAGATCAAATGAATTTCTAATAGTCGACCTACATAAGATTATCTCCATCTGCTTTATTAATGAACTTTTGTGACGCGGCGATGTCGATCGTTAATTATATCAACTACTTTGAATATCTATCTCGTTTATTTAACAGGAATGTAATATTTCACGGATCAACAAAGAAGTGAAACGATCACAAAAGATTACAAGATGAATGCCCACATCGTGTTGCAAACTATTCCTTATATAAATTTTACAAGCTATGCATCTATTATATGTAAAGCACACCGCGTTATTTCGAAATGTATAATTATCTTAATTAAACATCAAAGTCACACAAGGTATGCCACAGAAATTATTTATGTGGGCGGACTTAGCAATAAGCGTCTCGCATTACAATAAATTTGCATAACGCGTACTTATTGCCGCTTTAGAAGTTTTGATATTTGAACGCCGAGCAGCAACGAGAAATAATCGGTAGCACGTGGACAAACTCAGAGAATCTCATACTGGCGAGTGCAGAGTTTTGAAATCACGCCGTCTTCGCGCGTTAGGGACAAAAGAGTTCGAAGAACGTGAACTGTCGTCGATGTGGAAAAAGCGCGAGTCGAGGCTAACGAAGGCATATGTACACACAAAGTCGACGTCGCGAGTTCATGAACCGTGAAGTAGAAGAAGTGGAAGTGGAAGTGGAAGTAGAAGTAGAAGAAGAAGACAACGACTACGACCAAGGAAACGTTGGAGAAGAGGAGAATAGAAGAGAAGGACCGGCGCCACTCTTCGAAACGGTGCCCCGTCCAGATCTTTCGTGGTGTGCAGGCTCGCGCGCCAACTCGCGGGGGTAAACAGACGAAATTATATCGAAGAAAAATTACCTCGAGATAATAGTGATTAATGATCGGACGGATGGGGGCGCGTGTGCGTGGAAACAGGTACGTGTGCGTGCACGTCAGTACGCCCGATGCCCGGTAAAATATGATACTTCAGTAAACTCTCCTCTCCACTGCACTGCTTCTCTATCCCCTTCAAACGTTCCCCTAAGTATATCGCGTACTCCACTATGCAGTCCCACCGACACTTTGGCGACACGGGACGCAGCGATGATAGAAGAACACGAGAGGAGCCAGACACAGCAATCTTCTCTAATTAACGCATTAAGACTAATCAGAGGCAAGTCGGGTTATTCTCGTTCGGCATTCGAGCCCACTCGCTTAGATTTAACGCATCGCCTAAATTAATTCTAATTATTTCCGTGGCACGTACTCAGCAGCGATTCGCACGCTAGATGGCGATTTGCCTTGTGCGTCACTGATATATTTATACATAATTTTTATAATGAGCAAATATTGAGTCGCTATACACTCCAGGTGAAAAGTGTGAAAACACTTTTTACAACTTTAATTTTTTTTAGATTACTTACACAAATATTCATAATAATGTTTTTTTTAATTATAATTCTTTATGTACTGTAATAACAGTTATTGGATCTAAAGAATTATCCTTAAAAAATGGTTAATGTACATTTAAATAAATAATCTCAACAATTTTTTTTAATGCCTTTCCAAACTTTTGATCAAAAACACGTTAAAAAATTGACATCTTTTAAATTACTTACAATTAGTCGAATATTTCCAATAATGTGTTTTTTAACAATAATTCTTCAGATCCAGTAACAGTTATTGGATCTAAAAAATTGTCGATAAAAAATACTTTGTTATAGATATTTGAATAATCCTAAAAATGATAAGTTTTTAAAAATGTTTCCACTGTAATTTTTCTACAAACATACACACATATCATAATCGAGTATTTAAGTAGAAGAAAATGTTTCTTCCATCAGACTGATTTTGATATATATATATATATATATTAAAATATTACATATATAATAAAACATTATATACATATATATATATATATAATAAAGACAAAGCATTATTATAATTTCTACAATATTTATCATAGTCTCAATTTTTGAAACAATTATTATAGGATGTATGATTAGATTAATAATAATAGACCGCAATTGTTTTGATAGAGAAAGAGTTAAACGTGACTCTCGTATTTCCTCATTCAAGACGCTCCGCGGAGTTGTCAATGACAATGACTGGTCCGCTCCCTAGAAGAGGAAGGAGAGGAGACGCGTAGTGGGGAAACTGGTTTAAATATTTTCTGGGCACGTGTTTTACATAGGTAGAGATATACCCGCTCCTCTCTGACGCGCTTGAATGTATAAGGCCTGCGTCGCTATCTCGGGTCAGATCTCGGCGGTGATCTTCAGCTCTCATTTTTTCGTACGGTCACTCCGCTATTATGCTCATCCACGAGGGTCCCTCGGGAACTCGTTTGTGTATAAAAGCCTTCCCGGCCGTTATTAATTATCGCGATATGGTATGCTCGCGAATAGAGGAAATTCGACATGGGCGAGATCCGCTTGCGCACGGAAAATTTTCTCGCAATACATTAAAAAGATATCGGTAATAGGAGATTTAATAACGTGAATATTCGAGTCAATGCATCATTAAGATCAGCAAATTAATTATTAAAAATAAAATGTTAATTTAAAGACATATAGTGTACTTTCTGAACATTTTTGTGTACGTTCTGAACATTAATTTTAACATTTTTGTATGTCTCAGAAAGTCCACTATATATCTTTAAATTAAAATTAACATTTTATTTTTTACAGTGTATATATTTGAGATTTTTATAAATCAAAATATTTTCCTCCAAATAAAAAAAAAATGTTTTAATGTTACATAATAATATTAGACCTAATATTTAATATTAAATTTTTAATATTATATCTAATATTTAAGTAAAATTGAATATAAAATACTTGAGCGTTACTTATTTACTGGAAATAAATAATTTAGACCAAACAAGAAGAGATTAAGTCTTTCTTCATGATAATTTTTCAGATCCAGTAACAGTTATTTGATCTAAAAAATTGTCGATAAAAAATACTTTGTTGTAGATATTTGAATAATACCAAAAATGACAAACTTTTAAAAACACAATACATGAGACACAATTATAATAGATTCATAATTCATTAACTGTAAATCAATCATTATTAATTTAATCCTCCGTTTGAAATCTGAGTTTTTTGCACGAGTGCATTTTCACTCTCAAAATACAGTATTTCTTCGAAATACAGGAGGGCAGAATCCAGTTCCCCTTCCTAAAATATATAGTTAAAAAAAAACTTTTTGGTAACATAACAGAAATGTAGTGTGTTGTTGAAAAGTAATTTTGAAGTCTGCATGTTTTAAAATCTGGAAACAGTAAAAAACAGATTGCAGACGGAAGATTAAATAAAAACGTAAAGACTATAATCATTATATAAAAAGTTTTCATGCAGACAAGCTGTCTCTTCTGAAAGAGCAAAAATTACTACTTTCTCTTACATATTTTAAAAATTAATATGCTTTCCAGTAAGAGACACAGATGACACAATGTAACGTAGTGAATCATTACATCTTTATCAATGTTAGACAAAGATGAAGTATAAATAATAGAGAGCATACAGTTATAACGATAGATGTTAACACAAGTCATATATTTGAAATTCTCATATAAAAATGTAGACGTTTCAATCAAGATTTGACTATCATCAGTAACAAGATGACAAAAAATAAAAAATTACAAAAAATTAATTAAGCAATAATCGCTAGTCCGAAGGTGGTATAATAAGCGATTGGAAAATTATTTCACCATCTATCCGACTTGCGAGCATTGCTTTCAATTTTAAGTAATTTTTTTTATTGTTATCTTGATGTTATTGTACCACCTTCAGACTAGTGATTATTGCTTAATTAATTTTTTGTAATTTTTTATTTTTTGTCACTTGTACTGATGATGATTAAATTTTGACCGAAACGTCTACATTTTTATATGAGAATTTTAAATATATCACTTGTGTTAACATCTATCGTCGTGGCTATATGCTCTCTATTATTTATATTTTGTATTTGTTAGCCACCTTCAAACATTTTTAAAGATGAAATGATCACTGTGTTATACTGCTGCGTTCAGCAGAGAAAGCAGCTTTAAAACTTGTAGTTGTAAAATTCTTTAATATAATTGATTCATACATTTAGATCTAATAACTCAGCAAACATAAAGTAACGTTATCTATTGTAATTTCACACTCTATTATAACTCCACAATATAGTACATATGTATTAGCCTAATATTACATTTGTCGTACGACAAACATTTAAAGCCTATTGATTGGCTGCAAGAAAGAGAAGTTGTCGGATCTCTCTATCCTATAGCCAATCAATGAAACTTAAAATCTTTGACATACGACAAATATAATAGCAGCCTTACAATTATACTGTTGAATGTAAGCTGAGAAATTGAAACAGATACGTAACTTTTTATTTTCTAGGAAGGAACTGGGAGCAAGAACCAATTATATCAAAGAATTTCATAGCAGTTGCAAAACTGTTTTCTCTGGGAGTCGATTGTGTATTTTGAAACGAGATGAAAATTGCAAAAGCAAGCAAATTCATTAGAATATTCATAATTTAATTAGTCAATACCTAGTAACGTCTGCTCACTTTTGTAATTTTCATCTCATTTCAAGATCCACACAATCGATCCTCAGCTGAACAGTTTACTATGTCTCTTGCTAGAAAGTATTTACTAATTACATTTATCATTCAAGGTCCACTGCTTTCTCGTGCAATTTTGTCACGTTCATATTACTGCAAAAAAGTACTCACCGTCCTGATTGACCGGCCACTATTTTCCAGGATTCGATGACGTTGTAGCCTCCAATCACCCAAGTTCGTTCGACTCGCTCGCACGATTGTACCGAAGTTAATTAGGTTAAATGTGCGATCGTCACTGGAGAGCCCCCGATCGAATTTAATCACGATCGTCGCGCTTAATATTCCGCAGGTAATTGATACAATTCAAGTAGATTATACAACCTACGTGCCGTTAAATTCGCGCTTAACGAATCGTCTTTCATAATACACGCGCGCACGAAATTGCTACAGGAAAAAAAAACAACTGAAATCATTAGCTCCTTTTTTTATGATAAGAAGGCGAAACGGCGCAGTCTCTCATAAAACGACAATAACGAAAGTCCAGTCAATTTCTAAGCAATCGAATAACTGTTAACTCGGATCGTCAATTTCGCTTCTTCATGCGTACTACACACAGTCATCATTCGTATTTACATTGATATAATTGTGATAACAAAGCAAAGATGTTTATTTACATCGTCATTAATTAGACTCGGGCCATTAAAGTCTGTTTGCAAGCGAGCAACGCGAATGAAAACAATTGAGCCGCGAACGATTACCGCCAAATCGCGATTCAAGTAACGGCCGAATTTTCGATCGAACCGAAAGATCATAACGAGAACGGACGAATTAAACGTGTCTCCAGTTCTTCCGAACCGTAAACGAGTCGCGGCAGGCCTGAAAATCTGAAAAACAATCGCCATTAGCGGGCTATTCTTCACGAACATCGTTATTATGTCGTCATTAAAGATGCTTGATACACAATGTTTACGTACCTGAAATGCTCGCACGAGCGGTGCCCGTTAACGAATTATCACGTTGATCGATAAACGTACGCCACGTCCAATGGAGCACTCGCGTTGTCACACGCAAAACGTCACTGAAACTTACTGAATTCACGGGAAAAACGCGCGCAATCTCGATCTTGTCCCGTTCGTAATAACTAGTAATCGCGAATCAAACCCGCCGACAACTTCGCGGAAGTAGATGTGGCGCGACCGGCCGATGCAGGTGGCGCCATCTGTGATGGCGGCCGCGAACTACGGTCATTCGCTACGCGTGACGCTAGAATACCGCGCACAGTTCGCGAATTTTGCCAGTTTTGAATGTGTTCCTCGGCGAATCCTGCGATTATATCAAAATGTTCGAAGAGATTATGCGGCATAGGTTCGTTAATTACGTTTAATAGTTGAACGAGTCGTGGGCGCGAATAATTCTCTTAATAAGCGGCGTCTACAATGAGATTTGCAAACTTACATAGGGTGCTTTCCAGCAAGGACACAGTGAATCGTTTCATCCTTGTTAACAACGATATAATGACTGCATTCAGCAGAAAAAGCAGCTTTGCAGCTGTTGTAAAATTCTTTAATATGATTGATTTTGCTCTTAGTTCCTCACTGGATCTAAATGTATAAACTAATCATATTCAAGAATTTTACAACAGTTGCAAAGCTGCTTTATCTGCTGAACGCAGCCAACGATTCACTATGTCACATTGCGTCTGACTGTATCCTTGCTGGTAAGCACCCGCAAACTGTAAGAAATTTATCGATTACAGTCGAATGTAAGAAGACTAACCTATTATGAGTCAATTTTTTAACGTTAAAGCTTAAATTTGACGCTTTATGATCTCATTGTAGACAATGTTGTATGTTGATCGTTATGCATCCCATGCAGAAATCTAATTTGATACACATTGTATATATTGTACAACTTAATACTGAAAATTACTTATTTTGAATATTGCACTAAACAGCAAGCTTTTATTACTCAAAATAAGTAATTAATTATTACTTTCCAATATTAAATTTTTGAATCGATTCGATCTTCATGAGATTTACTTGTTCGTCATGTAGATTATTATTACGGATATCAAGGTTGTTTAATGTGACAAATATGAGATAACACAGAAATTTCGAGTACGAACGCTATAATATTCCTTTACAGAAATCCAATTTAATACTAGCCAATTTAATATTTAGTGAAAATTATTGTATTTATTTTTAGTATTAAAAGCAAACATTGGTTTTAATGCTCAAAATAAATGATTTTTTTAATCACTAGCTTCCAGTATTACACTTCTACTAAATTTTCACAAAAAATGTTGTATACAAAGAAATATCTATTCTAATCTATAAGAAAATATTTTTTGTTAAAGGTAAAAAAAGATAAAAACGGATTACTTTTAAAAGAATAAAGTAAAGCAAAAATTTTATAATATTCTTTAAAAGATTATTATAATATTATTTATTATTTTTATAGTATATTGTCCAAAAGAAAATAAATTCTCGTTTTTACACGATAGTGAATTTTTTTCTTTAAAATTTGTAAGTATTTTAAGACTGTTATCAAGAAAATATGTTTTGTTCAAGATAAAAAAGATAGTAGTTTTACTATTAGTTCTACTAAAATATCATTCTGCTAACAAAATGATTACTCAGTTTATTTTATTCTTTTAAGTAATCTGTTTGTATCTTTTTTTCTTTTGGATAATGTACTACAATAATAATGAATAATATTAATAATCTTTTAAAAAATATTATAAAATTTAAGTCAATATATAAAATATAGATTGATGCGTAAGCAAATGCGATAGAAATAATTGTTACTGTCTAAAGTACAGTCGTAGAATAAGTCATATGAGAATCAAATCAAAGAACAGAAATGTGAGATATGTTCATTTAATCTAGTTTTTAATTTTCTTTTGTCTGATCAACATAGCTTGCTTCACAATTCTCACAAGAGACTTTATAAACTACCTCTTGGTGGGAGTATAAGTCGAGGTGATCTTTACTTCTTTTTATGTAATTTTTTAAGGTATTAGGAATGGAATAAGATAATTTGCAACCCAATTTGAGAGCTATAGGCATACATTTTTCACAGACAAACTTAACATAAGATACAGTAAAATATTTATCTTTGAGTTTGTCTTTTTTATGTGAATGAAAATGATTATCTGTTTTCTTTTTATTGTGAATATGGTAATTAATACTTTTTTGTATGATAGAAAAAATAAAGTTAAGCGGACAGCGCGCCATTATCTAAAAAATGTGAATAGCATCAATAAAATTCTTTTGAAACTTAGGGTGAGATAATCATACAATCCTATCAACTGCATCATAGATAACTCTTCTCTTATACAACACAAAGGATGATGGGAAAGGAAATTTAAGGATCTACCAGTTGGTTTTTGATACTATCAAGAATGATTTTATTTTCTTCAACAATAACTATAGCGTCCAAAAATTCAATCTCCCATTATCTCCAAATTCCATAGTAAACTTGTATGTAACGAATTAAAAGTGTCAAGAATGTCATTCAAGATGTCAGGAGGAGTTGCTAATATAATGTCATTTACATATCTAAAATAGAATGATGAAAATTGTTTAGGTAATATATTTATATATTAAAGAAATAAATTAGTATTATAAAATTTGTTTAAAGAAGTGATTTTATATTGGTAAATCGAGTTTATTTTAATTTAATAATCTTAATTAAAATTTACTAGGATCCAAAATATATTGAAATAAATTTGGTGCCTGGATAAATTTATGATAGATTTGCGGATATACATATGAAATTTGAAGATACTAATTTGTGAAACAAGTAATTAATATTTCAATTATGTGTGTTTTTCTGTGTGTTCCCATACAGCGTAGAAGCTGACAGCAACATTGTTGCAACGTTTACAGTATTACCGGAATGTTGCTGTAATATTGCTGAAATAAACTGTATTGTGAAATATCAAATGCGAATTTTTAAATACATATATATAATACTCGCGTACATCATTATCATCGAAGTTACGTCGAGTTATTAATGAACGCTATGTATAGTTTTGTACAATTACGCGGCAAAGCATTACTACAATGAAAGAAAAAAATGTTGCAATTACTATAATTTGACTATGATTTATAGTCATTTTCGGTGCCAAAATTGTATATTACATGTTTTTTTTTTACAGAACTATGAACGTAATTATTACTATTAACATTCTAGCAGTAATAACTACAAAAATTTAACTCCTAACCATAATTATTTTACCATGCAGTTATAGTCACAAATACCAAACAATTTTCTCAATTATCATCATTCTTAATTTTGTTCGATGTAATCCACGTGAGATACTCGATCGACGAAACCCTGGTCTGTGCCACAAATGTGCACCTTGGAATTCTTAAAATTATTATCGCGAATAGCGAAGGGTAGTTGGAAACTTCCTCGGACGCGGGTGACGAATTCCGAGCCCTTTAAAAGCAGCCTCCGGTCGGTGCAGCTGCGACAGCTTAACGTTTCCGAATAATGTCCTGGAACTCTCTACTAGAAACGACGGGCTGCCATTAAGAGCCGAAACGCGAACGACGTTTCGCCCGGATAAATATTTGAAACGTCTCCCTGACGATCTTGAGAGGTTCATTACAGAGGATTACACGACTCATATCGACGACTTAGAATTCACCTTTCGCGCCGGAAGGCGCGATCACAGTCTTTGCAGATTCAAATGCGGCAAATTAGTTCACTCCGCGTCCTCCCGCTTTCAATACTCGCCTTTTTCTCTCTCCCCTTTCCTCTCTCTCTCTCTCTCTCTCTCTCTCTCTCTCTCTCTCTCTCTCTCTCTCTCTTTCCTTCTCGTTCACGTAATCGCAGGCTTCTTCCGCATCTTCCGACTTAATTTCCGGTTCTCTCCGCGATCACTTAAAGTTCCTCGCGTTTAAGCCGAATACTCCGAAGTTTTGCCGTAAATGATGCAGGCATTACGCGGAATAAATGATCGCATGCTAATAAGGAAACGGACGTTAACTAAAAGGAGCGTGAATAGTGAAACGAGTTTTCACGAGTAAATAGCGAGAAAAACAAACAACGTCGTTATTCAGAAAGAAACGACGAGAGAATCGCGTTCCTTCCTCGCCAAAGAATCGGTAAACTTTCCCTCAATTAACGAAGGTTTCATTAATAATCGCGAAACGCGAAGGAAATCGCGAAAGATCGGAGATCGCGCGGTAACATAGAAGCGGTGCTATCGAGGACTTCCGTCGTCATCGCGATACACGATGAAAGGGCAGCCTTTCTCATTTACCAAGACCTTCTCGTCGTCGTCGCGCACACACGTAGGAAATGCACGGACGTATTGTGTGTATTGTATCGTGGGCTCGAATTCGGTTAAAATTAGCATCCCGGGACGCTATAGGACAACGCCGTCAGGGTAATAGGCCTTTAAGGCTTAATGTATGCATTGAAAACTATTAGGTATTCAAATACTCGGATTGCATTACGCCGCACTATAATACCTGACTTCCTCCGGTGGCTGCCGCCGCCGGCGAAATTGCCACTATTATTCTTATTATATTTTATTTATTAGCCACGCCGGCCTTAATCCACCTTAATGGCATCAGCGCGAGTCGAGACATCCCGTTTGTCTCACGAATAAAAGACTCGCTTTTAAAAGCGAAGTTTATACATATTCTTTTTCTTGCGCAACGAGACCATCGTGAAGTTGAAAAAACTGAATGTTTGTTTGAAATTCGAATGTCACGGCGATGTGATGAATTTCGTTATGTTATTCTTCTTGAGTTAAAAAAATATGTAGTGTTACAGAGAGATACACACACACACACTGAAAAAAGGATCTAGTTGCATTAATTGAAATTCTGATTGAAAATGCACAAATCAGAATTTTCTGGTTGAATCTATTATAATTCTAATTGAAATATATAACCAGAATTCTGATTGATATCAGAATCTTCTAGTTCGTTCATTTTCAATCAGAAATTATTCTTATAGTGGAGTAGAAGAATTTTGTATTTGTACTAAAATAGGTTTAAATTTTTTTTATCAAATTTTTTTAACATATTCTTATATTAATTTAACACAATAATGATTATGTTATTCGAATATTTTGTTAAATTGATATATTTAACATTTTTAGTGCTGAAATAACACAATTTATGAGTAAATAAATGATATAAAAATGATGCATTTAAAAATGTGAATTTTAAAAGTAAATGAATAAAATTAGTAATATATTAGTAATATATTATGAATAATATCTATAAATGTAATTAATTTCACTAAAAAATATGATTTTACAAATTGTTATTAATTTTGTATTTTCTGTTAAATTTTTACATATTTGTGTTACTTCTTAACCTAATCATTTTGTGATAAATTAACACTAAATTTAGAACGCAAAAATTGTTAATTATTAAATCTAACACAAATTTTCCAACTGCGTATGTAACATCGTGATGGAGTGATGAAAGAAGCAATTAGATTCATCCGGGAATTAATCAACTTGACCAATTACGAGTCATTGAAAAAAGTAAAAATATTCAGAAAGAATTGGAATTTCGGCCGAGTATCGAAATCGTACGCGTCCTTCTCGAACCGCCGCGTGCGGTAATAATAATTCGAGATCCGGTCCGCGAAAGCTGCAACGAAATCAATCTCGCAATTTCGCCGTAAATGCGTTCAATTAACGCGACCAGCGGGGGCACCGTGCTACCGTCAATACGAAGGTCTTCGATTTTTACGGGGCCCTTTGATGCGAGCAGGTTCGATTCGATTCGCCGTTACAAAACTCGTTACACGACGGCCGCTGTACCGAGACTTCTTACAAGACAGTGGCCGTGCTCGATGGCGAAGAAGGCGTTTCGCTTCATTAGCGATAAGCCCTTTTTCCTCTTCATCGCCGTTCTCCGACGAGTTTTTCTGCACCGCGCGTTTTTGACTCGCCCGCCTCGTGACTTTATGGGCTTATATGCGCATTCCTCGTTGATCGCTCGAAACCAGGTGCGGTATTATCATTAAGGATAAATCACTCCTGCAGATGCAACCTCGTACATGCTCAATGTATGCGATAAAGTTAACTTATTGGGCGTCGGATTATTTTCGCCGTGTTATATTAAGTTGCACACCTCTCGATTCGCCAAAAAATTGAATGTTTCTTTATTTTTAAATTATTCGAGAAGGGTAAAATGATTTTTCAAATTAATTTCGAATCGCTTACAAGTTAACATGAATTTTAAGCTTTAATGTGTCTTGTGTAAATCTTTTCTTATTATTACAGTGAATAATAAAATAATAACGTATAAAAGTATATTATGTTTTACACGCACAACGTTTTTCTCCGTAAAATTCAGTCTTGATGACAATATTTATAAGCTCTTCTAGTATTTTGGAGGACTTGCCTTCCACTGCGTCTTGTTTATTCAAAGCTCCTAAACGAAACGCCGACCAACATACCGAGAGATCTCGCAATCGAGAAAGTTTATTGTCCTCGAATTAATTACGCAAAGCTTCGCGGAAGGACACCATTCCAAAGAAATCTCGTGACATTAGGTCGGATCCTTTTTCTCCGGTATACCCTTAACATTCGCCTCTAACTAATTAATTACAATCCTCGATATCGCAATGGTTCTATTATTAGCATTAGGGAATTATTTAACCTTCTTTTCGCAAGTTAATGAATAAAACAATCCTGTATAATTTTAAATGTTCAATATATAATTACAAAGTTGCAGTATATTGAAATTATTCAAGTATAACGTTATCTTTTTCTGTATGTAATCCAAGTTTAAATATGATTATAAATAAATGTATTATGCACATAATTATGAATTGTATTAATTATAAAACTTGGCAGAGACACTTGTTTTAATTGTTCCTTTTCGTATGTATACATGTTGTCCTGATTCAGCTTTTTTAAAATTATACAGGGTGTCTTAAATTTTTTGCATCATTGCTTGAGTTTCTCACATAATTATTTTGACGATTCAACAAAATTATTTTCAGATCTGTATCCATAGATCTATATAT
>NW_017305884.1:1700276-1720635 GCF_001594115.1 Trachymyrmex septentrionalis
AGAGAGAGCTAAATTTTAAGATACAGCAAAACCGTTTTTTTCATATATCGCTATAGCAATATAATCGCTAGTGAACTTTAGCAATCGGCGCGTTTGCAAACGTGTAGTAATAGTGAATCGTAGACAAATCGTTCCGATCGGAGAGAGCCGTACCTAACAAAGGACCACGACACAAGGACGTGATCCCTTCACTCCCTTCCCCCCGTCTCCCCGAGAAACGTATCGAACGGTTCGGCAACAAACGGTATCCCGGCCGGGTCGGCAATTAATTTCGCGCGAATTCGGCGAACGAGTTCTGCGGAATCGTGTCCGGGAGGGATTCCCGAAACCGAGAACCTCGGATACCGGACCCGTACGCTCTTTTCTGGAAGAGCCGCTCTTTTCCGCCCGACGCCGCTCTAATTAATAACGGATCGGCGCCTCAATCCTCCCCCACCGGGGATACGGCGCGGTCAGAAACGAGCGAACAAACGAACGATCGACCGACCGTTTGGGTCCGATTTAAATTGAACCGTTCGAAACAAAGGGGGCGGCCGAGAAAGCACGCGAAATTAAACAACCTGCAATATCTCGGGGCCGCCCGCGCGAGCCACCCTACAAAGGCGCGTTCACACCCGATTAGGCGCACACACCGTCCACACACCCGGTAGCGTGCGAGAGGGAGGACGTCTGTGCCAGTCGTCGAATGTGCCAGTGTAACGGAGGAATGTCTAATAACGAACGTGCCTCTTGCGCGTAGCCACTTGAAGTATCGCTCGGCAGGGAGACGGATAAAAGTACGAAAGTGAATTGCAAATCTGCGTACGTTGTTTTTACCGAACATGAAAGTCACATTCTTGTATCTCTAAATAAGAATGTGATTTTCATGTTGGTGAAAATGATGTAACCATCGTCCGTGTTGATTTAACATCGGCATACAGTACAGAAGCTTGCAGCAACATTTCCAATTGCTGGAAACATCTGTACTGTATGGAATTAATGTTTAAAAAGAATTTTACTCAAATATTATTAAAAATTTTACTAGATACAGATCTGAAATATAATTTTATTTAAATCATCAAAATAATTACATAGAACACTCAACCTTGTTAGACATTAAAACTTTTTGCATTATTGTTATCAATGTTTAAGCGTTCTACACAAATTATTTTGATGGCCCAACAAAATTATTTTAATTAGACCTAGTTAAATTTTTAGATACTTTGAACTTGAACTGTCCTTTCCATGTTATATGTATAATTCTTACCAACATAAAGTACGCATTCAGATTTTTAATCTCGCATTTGCAGTACAATAATTATTTATTACATTATGTCTACTAATATCTTTGAATAATTATAACTGGTGCATCTACATATATGTATATATATATAAAGACCGGTATTTATAATTGAGTCTTACATTTAAGACCATCTTAAATTTTAAGATAAATCAATCATCAAAATTTATAAGATATCATAAATCAATCATAGAGCAATATTATCATACGAGAAGTGCTACGATTAAATTATATTTTAGCTGCCTTACTATTCTTCGATTTCATAAAGGTACGAAAATGCATTGTGCGAGATTCAAACGGCTGTCGAATGTAATATTTATCAAGATGGAAATTGGCGAGCCAGCCGGCAACTTGTGAGAATTGGCAAGGGATTCTTTCACGTTGTCGACTCGAAACGATATCTTAGAAGTGGAAGGATAACGGAAACGTACACAGGATGCAGGCAATTATAGTGTTTAATGATGGTACCATAGCAAACATCCGTTATGGTACACTCGTTATTTTGGTAATTACTACTTAATTCCATCCACTATTGTTCGGGATACCGCGGCTAGCCGCCATCACCGAAGCGTGTACAAGTTCATTGGACTTTAATATAATTGCTAGCTTAAAGAGTCGTTGATTTTGATTGACAAATCACGGAGTGGTTAACATGCAGAACGAATGGACTCCGAATGCATGTCGTTGCAATTATTTAATTTGCTTATTTTGTTTTGAGAATTGTGAATAATTATTGCGAGATCAAAACTCGTAGAATAGAAGGAAAATTATCGACATAATCTCTTTCTCTCAATTAATTTCTCATGTATATACGGTACGCAAGAGTACCGTAAAATTCTTAAATAATAATTCGTAAGAATGTTTTTTTTCGTTCCCTTTAATATAACATAATTTCGAGATAATTTTAGGGTACTCATTTTATAATTTACTTATTATAATGATTCATCATTATAATTATCATAATGAATGTATTGTATATCAGAATATTCCTTTATACTGTTTTAAGACCAAATTGTTACTTAAACATATCACTCTCTTATTTCAAAAATGACACATTTAAAAAATGTAATTTTCTTGTTATTTTATCGTAAATGAATTAGCTGAACATTAACACATATCAATTATTAAAGCATTAATTATTAAAAGTTAACTAACTTAATAAAAATTCGTCAAAACCATCATAATTTGAAAAGAGTGGTAAAACAAAAATAATAAAAATGACATTTGAATATATTATATAAATTTTTTTTAATTATTTGATTAGTCAATAATTATGCAATAAATTGAAAAATAGTTTCTCTCCTTTCTTTGAAAAACTTAATGCTTTGAATTGTATTTTTTGAAGTAAAAGCAATACTGCTAAAAAAATAATTTTGGTCCACGAGAAAAAAATCGATTACAGAAATACATTAAATACGAGTCTATACTTTGAAAATTGAACGTCAATCCAGGAGTTATGGTTGACTAACGTAATTAATCCGGAAATATAATTCCTTCCTTTCTCCTTGTTGCTTTTATGCGAAGAAGGTTGTGTCGTCAAAAGTAGGAGGGTAAGAAAACGAGGGTTGACGGCGAAAAGGTAGCAGAGTTTTGCGGCCGTGGAGTTTTTTAATCCAGAAAGCTATCCCTCGTGTAATCGTTCCGTTTTTAAATTAAAGAAATAAAGGAAGGATCCTCGGGGCGTTAGGACTCGAGGTAGCGACGGAAACTCATTTGCACTTAAAAAAATGACGAGCCATAAAACTAACGCCCGAACATGAAGAATTAACGATGAAAAAAAGGAGGGAGAAAGTGGGAGAGAGAGAGAGAGAGAGAGAGAGAGAGAGAGAGAGAGAGAGAGAGAGTGAGAAAGAGATGAGAAGAAACAAGGCGAAGGAATGGTAGAATCTTAACAGTGAGAAAACCATTAACAAATGAACGCGTACTTTATCGGGTGGAAGTGATTTTGATTCGTTGACTTGCCTCTCCATCTCGTTTAAATTTTAACGTAGCGACCGGCAGTTTCTTTAATTGGATTTTTAATTGGGACGATTCGCGCTACATTAATCCTTCGTCCCCGCGATCTACCCTGTGTTTATTGTTATTATTATTTCCAACGACCCCTCGCTTCTTTACCGTTTCCCTCTTTCTCTCGCGTAGGTTCTCATTAGACGCCGCATTTTTCACCGCTGATTACGTTTGCGGTTACCGCGGCTCTGTCGTCTTTCTCGCAGCTAATTCCCTTCCGTGGTTTACGGACGCGCGTTAAACTGTTCAACATTTTTTTCACTGACGCTTAATAACTTACAAGTTTCTCATTTCTTGCTATCCTTATCCCCTCATAATGTATAATACACGATTCCTTTGGTAATCAGTAATTGCAGGTAAAAATTTATAAAGACATTTTTTCATTTTTCATTATAGGAAAGTAAATCTGTTTTAACCCTTCAAAACTACTTTGTGTCTTTTAAAATAAAACAGTCGATATCACATTTTCTCAAAATTCTTATTTAGATTTCAATATGTAGAAAATAAAGGAAATATAGTTCATTTTTTTTATAGTAAAAACTTATTGTTAAAGGTTTCACAAGAATTTTTTCAGATTTTTATGTAACCCGGTACCATAAAATATATAGATGTGCTGTTTTTCTCAACGGTCCAGAGTGTAAACTATGATCGAAAATTTCGGAGCGATATTAGAGGTATATGCGAATAATGAACGACATATTTTTAACATTTCTATAGAGTCACGAGTTTTGTACTTGAAAAGTAATATAATATGATACGGTGTAATAGTATAATATTATTAAATTATTTAATATTTACTTTATGGTACATAATAGAAATAATTGTTTATTATTATTTACATGTAACAGTACATATAACAATTTTGTCTGTCTAAATGTTTATTTTGTATTCTTTTTTTTCAAATGTCTCGATTAGAACATGGACAGAACATATAGGAACGTAGCGCTCTGTAGTAGTTATAGTTGATTAAGAACAAATTTCTTTTTGACGCTTCAATATACGAAAGAGAGAGAAAAATGGTGCTTTTGTATCGAGATCGTGCGACGCAATTGCAGAACGGGACACCGTGTAGAGAATTGGAACGAAAGGATTAACGGCGTGACGAATATTACGGGCGTGTAACTCGAGCGCCCTTTCGCGCTTCACCCCTTTCCGTAACATCGTCGGCGCATCGACGGTAGTAATAATCGCAATAATCACAATCGCGCCCGGGTCTCAGCCAATTTGAATATGAATCCGAGTGCGAACAATGTCATCGCGCGAAGTGCGGGGGTGGACCTCTGGTGGGACAGGGGGAGGTTTATACGTGCCGTATCTCCCCCACGGATCGGCTCCTGGCTGGTACTTGCTAACTGTCCCGGACTGTTAGTTAGTTAACTGGCTCGCCAGGGTGACAGTCACGTACCGGAGAGGGCATTCGAATCCGGAACTCTCATCAAAATCAGCGTTCGCTACGTTTAACCCGATAATTAAACTCGCTGCGTCCCGCCAGTTTCTCTCTCTCTCTCTCTCTCTCTCTCTCTCTCTCTCTCTTCCAACCAAAGTCCTGCCCTCCTTCCGTTCTCGCTGTTGCTTTCCCCTTCGTCCGCTCGACACTTCTTGTTGAGGGAAATCGCGCGGTCCGAAATTTGCATTCGTGCATTTTATTCGCGCCACTGGGCGTACTGGGCTCTCACGCCTCTAATTCGGATTACACGTAAGACAGATGCGCGCCGAGTGTAATCTGTCATGCAGGGTGATAAAATGGCGCGAGGAAAGCGAAGCGGGAAATGTGAGCGTGTCTAACGCGTTAATCACCAAGCAATTTAAGTCACTTCTTGTTTTTCGATGGTACATCAATTTAAAGAAAATAATAAAGAGCTCTAGAGAATATACATAAGTTAATAGCGAAGCTATGCCAACCTGCCAATCTGTTGACATTAGGTGTTCATGCGTGAATTCAAATGCTTTGTTCCATGACAAATTAAGTTAAACGTTACGAAACCCTACACTTTTGAGTCTTCAGTAATTAACAAAAAGCAATAGCATGTTGCGAATAAATTACGTAGGTTAGAGAAATTGTCGCAGTCAGATAATCGAAAATAAGCAAGTCAATCTGCTGAGAATCTCATCAAATATTATTCAAATTGAGTCCGTGTCTAATCTCTTTTTCATTCGAACAGTTTAAAGTGTAAATTAACGAATAGATAAATTAAATGATATATTTATAGTTTTTGCGAAATTTTGAAGAATCTTAAGAATGGTTTACTAAATGATTTTGAGAGCCAATATGATTTGATATTCGTTACATCATCGCTATTCAATTGAAGAAGCTGAAGGTTGTTTAACAATAAGATATCGCCTGAATTCTGTTTCTCATGATTCAATTATTGATAAATCAATTATTGTTTTTTAACACATAGATTCTAATAAGAAGATGATCGTTAAGGCGTACAAAAAAATTCACTTTTACGTGCACGTGGCGTTTTTGGTATAACCAATGATAATTTTCGCACGCCACGAGTAAACGGGACTCTCAGAACGACAATCTCAGAACGATTCGCCCGTCTTGCCGCTCGCGTGGAAGCACGTGTAGAGGAGATATCCTTTCGGTGGTCGCAGGACGAGGCCCGTCGTGGTAGGTAGTAAGACTAGATCCTATAAAAGGGTCGCGTGGCAGAGAAACATTCGCGAATTGGATGGTTAGGCATCGCTAGGCAATGGCGATAGTGGTGACTGGCCCCAACAATTACGTCGGAATAAAAGCAAATAAAATCCACCTACCCCTCCCCCCTCCCCTCCCCTCCCCCCGCTCGCCCGCTCCCTCCGTCAGGAAAGACCTGGGTGAAGGCAGTCTGGCGGGAAGGGGCGACGGCCCGATGAAGGGAGGGCGGGTTAAAAACAAGACTAGACCAAAATAATGGTTAGATCCGTCATCGGAGATAGTTGCCAGGGGTAATGGAAAAGGAACCGTTTAAAAATAGGACTTTAGGCGGCCGGCTCGTTCGCGATTTCGTGACTACCTCCGTTATGCTGAGATTTACGTGCTTTATATATGCGCGATCCTTACGTGTGTGCCCTTACGTGAAATCGAGCGAGGAATTCTCTCAATCTCCGAGCCTCCTGCCCTGGTTCCCTATGCGCGCCTACTACGTCCGTCTCTTTCAAGCGGTGCGCGCGAGTAATTGCTCGGCGAGGTACGCGTCGTCCTTGTGCGCGATACGTCTGCGATTTGTAAGTCTAATCAGACTTACGTGGGTCTCTCCGCGTATTTCCGCAAGGACATGTCAACGCCGGAGTCCCTGCGCTGCTGGCACGAGGAAAGACTCGCGATATATCTTCGTCGTTAAGAAACCGTCGCGAAAAGGGAACGGGGATTTAGCTAGCAATTACTTTGAAAGCTAATACTTTCTCTCGACAGAAATATATTCCACAGAATTCGTACACATTTAATCTGCGCTCGCTTTACATGCGCAACGATTATTTTAATATTTCACTAAAATTTGCTGAAATTAAAAATCGATTTCTGTCGAAAGAGAGATGTTCTTTAGAATCTTTATCGTGCTAGAAAATTGTATCTCTCATTATTGGCTCCTTTTATTTTTTTTAATAGAAAATTCAATCAACTCAAATATAAATTTCATCTCTTTCTGTACTTATTGTGTTAGTATAAAAAGATAAATATATAAAGATATAAAAATAGTAATATACAATCGAATATTGTGAAATTTGATAAGACTGAAGTTGACGCTTTTGTCGAATATTTTATGCATTTCTTTGTGCACAAAATGATACTAATTGAAAATACCATTAAGAAACATTGCGCGAAATCTTTGTAATACTTATAAAGAGGAGTCTTAATTAAAATAAGAGAGCGCCGAGTACAGTTGGCTACATCTGTTGGCAAAAGTGAGAACTAGCTAGTGTCCAGCATCCCCTTGGTCCAACTAATCAAGGGTTGCTCGATTTCTCGGACACCAATCTTTCGCATCTTTTCTTCCTTGTCATTCTCGAAGAAGCCAAGCAATGGTACGTGTAAGGAGGGATGCGATGGGAAAAGGAACGAGTCGTAGGCAAGGCAACAGGAGGAAGGGGGAGGAGTTGGATATAGAATATAGCTAACACAGCGAAGGCTAGTTAGTATGCATAGTGCGGGAGTTGGCCGGGAATGAAACGTCAACCCGAGACTCGTCATGCCAGCCTCGTGCTTTCGTCCTTTCCAACGACTTTCGTCTCTACGATTTCCCTCCCCTCGACCCCCTCTGCTTGATCCCCGCCAACTCACCACCACAGCGGTCTTCGTCCACGACGGTATTTGTGTTCTCCGGAAACATCAGAACTCATTCTGCTTTCCTGTTGGCATCGATGAAAAAACGCGATGAGAAAAATCTAAGTAAATCGCACTTTAAAACATGTAATATAATTTCCACGCCTTTTATTAAAATTGCATAAAGTATTTTTCATAATTTTATTATGAAAATTATTTTACGAAATGAAATATTAATAGAGGCAACAATGTTAATAGTACAAAACTTAATCTGATTTAAACGTTTAGTTTTTTTTTTATCAGAATTATGAAAATTCAGAAAAATATAAGATAGAAACGTTTATAAAATAATAGTAACATATATTCTGATATTATCACCCTACTTTAAATTTGAGTGAAGAATATTATCGGGATCAAAATCACCTATAAAAGAGTAATCGAAGCAATTTCAAAAGAGAATCCCGTCAATCGCGAAAGGGTTGAAAGATACAGCAGAGAAGAGGGTTCTGTGATCACTTGGTAGGATCACCGTTACGTTAGTACGCCAATTAGGGGTAGGCGCGGAGTGAGAATGGCCCGCGGGCTCGAAAGGGTTGAGGAATATCATGATCTGGAATTCAGGGTCGAGTCTCACACATCAGAGGGTAGTATTGCCTAAGTTAGTTGGTTAACAATGCTAATAATATCCAAGTGAGACTGCTAGAGATGGAGAAGTAGGCTCTTTATACTGGATCTGTTTCAGGGCCGCCAGACTTGAACGAATTTTGGGCTATTAATAGTATTAAAGATTTTTTTCTCTAATTGTCTAAACTATCTAAAGACTTTCGCACAAAAAATATATAAATTAACTAAATCAGCACTGTTTATAAATGTGATTCCTTTGGTATTTTACTGTTAAATTCATAATGTCATAATGTTTTTTATTATTGTATTCAATTGTTATATCCAATTTGATTTTTAATTATACCTAATTTTATTTTTTTCTTTTTATAGATCAGTGCTGTTACTGAATACATTATTAATTTAACAGAAACAATAAAGTTAAACAATTTAACTTAAGAATTGTATTAATTTGACTCAAATTTAATTTATTATTTCCTAAATGTATACGTTATATAATACTATTTACTTCGAAAGCAAAAATTCGTTCAAATTTAATTCTTTAATATTTACCATATTTATTCAATGACGAGACTTTTCTTATTATTATTGTAAGCCTTCATACTTCTCTCTCCGTTCTCTGTTTACATATTTCAATAATTTCTCAAGTTGCAATACTGTAACTGTAATAAAAGCAATTCTAACCCTGCTTTGATCACTTTGTCTCGTTGAGTCAAAGGGCGCGGTAACTCCAGAAGCTTCCGGCGAGACTTTCCGAAAGGGGCTGATTCGCCAGGCCAATTAAACCTCATTCATACGAGGTTAATTATCATCCCCGCGGGTCATGCTCGATTACGCGGGCGCGCGCATATCGCGCCTAATTCGGCCAATCGACGTCCAACGGCGGGTCGTTAGTCGCTTGTTTCGGATATAATGGCGAATACGCGCTGCGATCGTGCATGATTTCGCACAGTTCGACTCTATTGTGCAATCATGTGATTTCGTTATCCCGTTTCGTTGCAAACCGGGCGTGTAGAATAATTCTCGCGAATAGTTCGGCGTAATTAACCACCCATGCTGAACAAGGATGCAACGACAAAATTTTAGAAATATTTCCCTTAAAGTTTTCACACGTGATACGAGTAATGCGATAATGTTGAGCATTATAAATGACAGCATTAATTTATGATCCAGGCAATTCTTAGGCGCGTTAAACTTCCCTGGCTTCTTCGATTTATTCTTCCCTCGCTCTCGCCTCAGCTGAACGCCGTGATAACGTCAGTCGTGAAAAATTCTAAGAGAAGGTCCGCAATTTTCACGGGAAACGGGATAATCTGCATACAGACGGTAATCCTCGTCGTGGCCTCCTTTATGAATCACCGCGTAAGTCCGCGCAAAAGTGTGCGGCTCTTAAACGAGATTTCGAAGTACATACGAGTGTCGGGCCGGACAACCGCAGCTTGATCCAAGGAGGGTAGCAGGGGATGGATGAATCGAGGGAGTAGGTGAAGGGAGCGGAGCGGGATAAGATAAATTCAAATCCGGCACTCGGATGTCCCGAGCCGCAAATCACGTCCCACCGCTATATACATCGAGGATCATCCCTCTTCGACGCTGACCAACCCCTTACACGGTTACACCCGCTACCTGTCATCCCTTTACTTATCCGCTGTCCACCACAGTGACGTGGCCGAGATTCGATTTCAAAAGACACATGCGCAATTTACTATTGCTTCAAATCATTACACTGATTTGCAAATAATCTTTTTTTTTTTATTGTAACTTGTCCGCGAATGTAAATCTGTTTTAATCGATCGCTCGGTGATCATCTTGTGTTACACTGTTCAATCAATTCCTTCCCAAAGTCTCATATTCCGAAGATTATTTCACACTAAATACAATGCCGTTGATAGTTGCGTAGCAAATGTTAGGATTTTGAGTAAATTAAAATGAAATCAAAAACTACCCTAATCTTCTATTATATCTCAATTTAACAAAAATGTTAACGTGTTAAGCAAATTCTGTTAATGGCGTCGTATTTGACAAAATTAAGTAATTTAACAAAAAAATCTTTGGGATACGATTATATATAACACTTTGGAGAAGAAAAAATGACTTTTTGTCGAATAGAGTATTATCAATCTGTCCTATAAATATTATAGAGTTTACATTACGTATTCATTTCCTTTCCTTTCTCTTTAGTAATTCTTATCACATTCTTTGTACCGAACGGTCTTTAAAACGCAAATAACGAGAAATACACACGTGTAAGCGAATGGTTGCAGTAGCAGACTTTCTGTTAAGGAAAAGTAGCTACGATAAGTTTGACTCTAAAGAATTTCTTCAACCCTTAACTGCAGAATTTCTTTCTTTGACGTAAGATCGTTCCTGCTGCCGTAACAAGATCGTACAAAGTTGCATACGTACGTAATTTCAGCAGACGAGAAAGGAAAGCATTATATATTATATAAGATATCATGCTCACATGCATGTTCGTTCTTTTTTAAGCATAAACGTAAATTGCAATTTCACAGATTTTTATACAGAATACTGTCGCAATTATTTTCATATTCCATAATCATTTAATTTTACATATTACACTAAGAAATAATTTTATAATCATTTTCTAGCTCATAGGATAGTTTAATCAATAGATACTCAACAAATCTTTTACGAGACATAAAAATTATTGACAAATAATTTTGTCTTAAGTATCAAATTGTCTTCGAGTCTTCCTCTACTGTTATACTGAAGCTGTCCTCGCAGGGACAATAAGTAATCCCGTCGAACGACGTTTGTTATTTTTCCATAATGAGAAACCATCACGATTCGCTTGGGACAACTGACGTATCGTTGAAAAAAATGTCCAATAACCTCGTCGCGATAACGGGTCGCTTCATAGTCGCATATTCGCATAGATGCGTGCATATGGAAATACGTGTACACCATGGCGTCTCGCGCTGCGCGAGGGGTTGCGGAGGATGGGGATGTGGAATATTTAGAGAGCACAAGAATCGAACGCTCGCGTCGCGCCATCAATATACACGATCTATATATCTCGTCGCGCGAGCCGCGCGTGTGCGTGACTCTTTCGCACGCGTGCGTGCGCGCGCGCGCGCGCGCGTCCGTTATCCGCGATTGCCGAAGCTCCAGCCAGCGTTGCTCCAGACGGAAGCGGAGTCTCCTCTCCTCCTCCTGTTCCTCGTCCTTTCCCTCCTTTCGTCACATCCGTCCCCTTTTCAAATGGAATGGGGGAAAACGGCGGAATTTGCATACATACGACGTCACACACTGTCCGCTTTAATATCTCCGGCCACCGCTGGAAATTAAGTCCCGAAACCCAGGTCGATATGCGCGGAACAACCGGACCGGACGAGCGCCGCCATACTCGGGATTGTCGATTATTTCCGCTGTTGCTCGATGTAAATGGCGCAAGTGCGTTCAAGTGCGACCATCGATGAAGACCAATAATGGCGATGCGAATGTACGCACGTGAATATAATTTCTCCATCAATATGATTCCGGAATAACTGTATTCATTTTCTTTATAATACGCGCTTCCGATAAAATGATGAAGTTTTATTAGCGATTTCACATTGAAGAAAATGTCTGGTTGGATTAATTGGAATTCTAGTTGAAAAATGAACGAATCAGAATTTTCTGATTAAATCTATCTAGTTGAGATAATCAGAATTCTGATTGATATAATCAGAATCTTTCTCTCGGTTCGTCCATTTTCAATTAGATATTTTTCTCAATGCATTTTAGCATTTCTTTACGATAATTACATGATTTTCAGTATAAATATTCTGGCAAGAATTACTTAATAAAACATTAAAATTCTTTTCTAATTATATTATGGATACAGATTGGCAAAGAAGTTTGACAAAAATTCTTGTATTTATCAAATTTATTAGTAACGCATATTTAAAAAAAAAATTTTAACGTTGGTTATATTTTATTAAATACCAAAAATAATAAAAATAAATTGACTTTCAAAATAGCAATTTTTTTGTATTTCTTTGATGCAAGTTTCAAAGCGCTTTGGGAACATATCAACGATGATTTTTCGCCAATCGACGAAAATTTTTTGATGACACAATCTCTTGGTATTTAATTACGACGTAATTAACATTTAGAGTTGTTGTTTTAAATATTATTACTCACAATCAGATAGCTGATAACCAAACTGATCTTATTTGCCATCATTTTAATGTCAAAATAATATCAGTTCATTACTTGAATAATAATTTAATAAACATACAAAATTTCGTTAATCACGCAAACTTTTGTCAACCTGTATTATTCGTATTGTCGAGATATTAATTTATAATTTTTTTATTTTGAAACCTTTAAATTTGTCAAACTTTTACAAAACAATGTCAGTGAGATCTTTTACAAAGGTCAAGTTTGTTTCTTCAAAGACGTGAATCTTTCTTTACACTCGTAGCGCCAGTATGCGAGCAATATTTTACGTTAATCAGTGATTTTTTCTTCATGTCTCTTCATTATACTTTACACCGTAACGTTATGCTGCGGTACAGTAAAAAGTTATAGTGTACAATCAACGACAGTTTATATCATACCATTCCATCGGCTGCCGCTTCTTGCAGGTAAAATCAAGAAATACGGTTGCCGCAATCGTCGTTAGTGACTACTCTTCGTAATATAAACGAGTGATCCAGATTCAAGAATGCTCTGCGCGACCTTGGCATTTTTTTCTCGAAACGTTGCTACGCGATATTAGAATCGTGCGATATTCTCTAATCCCATTGCGATTACAATCATTTACATCGGTCAATAGACGATTTAAGTATCATATTTAGTACACTGAGATAAAAATATAGTCAATTTTAATAAATATTTTAGGTCAGTACTGCTAACTAAATAAACTTAACTTATAATTAGCTTACAGTAAATAAATATTTGTTCAAAAAAAAAGATTGTTAAATCAAATTAACATTTCTTGTACCAAATAAATATATCTTTATATTTAATAAATATTTAGTTGGCAGTATTCAACTAAATATTTATTAAAATTGACTATACTTTTTTTCAGTGTAGATGCAAAGATTGTAGCCATGTGAAATAATTTATGAAATTAATTGCAACGGAAACAAGGAAGAAAGCTTTTATACTTTTTTATATTATTTTATTATCCATTAACGTTAAAATTTTCGTATAATTATTTTATACTTATTATTTTTAAACATGATGTAAAAGAAGATATTATTTATCATCATATGTTGTATAAATATTTATTTACGTAAGATTGCAGTGTCAAATTATTATTGACAGTAAAGTTAATAAAGGAAACAAGGCTAATGAGAATACGACGCAGTAATCAAAGCGCAATTAATTTTACAAAAATTAGACACACAAAACAATTTCGATATAATTGAGTCAAAATAATTTAGTTGGACCATCAAAATAATTATGTAAGAAGCTGAAACATAACGAGCCATATTGCAAATGTTTTGACATTCTAAGCAACCAGTTTGTATACGTTCTGTATAATTATTTTGATGGTTCAACAAAATCAAAGCAAAAAAGCCTGCGTGATGCAGTTAACGGTGAATAAATTGTTGTGTATATTCACTAATAATTACATTAATTAATTAATTAAAAATCCAACATTTACATACTGAAATGAGCGTTATAAAATTAACACTTACATAAATAGATAGAAAGATTATAGATGAAATCTTAAAAGATTAACATTAACGGGAACTTAAAAGATTAATATTAACAAAATTATTTACAGATCTTGTCTAAATTCTTAGATACTTTAACAAAACCGTTCTTTCCGACAAAGTCAAATGTGCAGCGACGATTTTTCTAAATTTCGTCGACGATGTCTCTCTTTGAATATATACTTCCACCGCGGTTCCTCCTTGCGGCTCTGTAAATCCTGTCATCACTTAGCGCTCAAATCCTTGAGAGTGCAAATCCTCGGTCTTCGGCGAGCTCCTAAATACCAGAGCAGCGCGTGGAAAGGACCACGGAGAGGATCTCCAGCTGGGCCTTCGAAGGATCCTACCGACCTGTCCGATCGTTGCACACACGCGTACGTGTAGGACACGTAGCCGCGTACAGGGGACCGCGCGCTGTGAGAGGAAGAGAGAATCATTGCCTACTATCGTTCGGTTTATAATTCGTATATACTTCTCTCCTCACGCTTTTATCTCTCGTCGGGATCTACCTACCTTGAGTAGCCCCGAGAAAAGATTCTACCTCTTCTCCACCTTCCTCTTCGGGTCTACTTCCCTCAACCTCCCCCATATCGACGCGTATACGCGTCGTCGCGCGGGACCCATCGTTTCTAATAGACGATTTACATTTTCGAATATATATTTCAGCTCCCGGCTGCGCTTTGTTCGCTCGACGTGTCCTCGCACGACCCGTTTTTCTCTCTTTCTTTTTGTCCTTTTCTTGAGAACCTTCCCGCCCGCGTTATTATAGAGCCGCGTGGCTCTTCCGCGGGAGAGAGACTGTCGTCCTCCTTTCTACGCCGCCAAAACAGTTCGAGAGGAAGGATGCAAGGGGGAGGGCGAAGGGCGGAGGGAATGATTTTGAAATATTTGTCGCCGTACATAAATTTGAAGGCGGCGGGCGCGCATACTTAAATACGGACCGAGCCTTCCCTACGTCCGACTCTTCCTCATGGTCGTCTTATTCTTGTTCGTCCTCTTCTTCCTCTCTCACTGCCGCTCGTGCTGCCGCTGCTGGATCTTACCTCATCTCTTTTATCCTTCCTCGTTTTTCTTCTTCATCTTCCTCTTCTTCTTTTCGGGTCCCGACCTCCATTGTCTCGTGAGCGCTAATAAACTATCCCGAGGGCCACCCTACGTAGATCCCATTGTTATTATTATTGTTTCTACTTGCGCGGACAGGAAACGAGCGAAACTCACCCTCCCTTCCCTTCTCCCCGTATGTGCATTATGGCATTTGAATTTTTCATCTAAATGCATTTTACTTCTTCCTTGTCATCAACGATTGTCCTCTGATAGTCTTTTAATACGTTTTGCAATTCTATGTATTATTATATTAATTCAATAAGGTTTTTTTATTTAATATGTTTATTTAATAATATTTTCTTTTTTTTTCTTTTTTTAATAATATTTTCTTTTTTTGTGATTTATTTAAGATCATGTTTTTACATTAAATTCAATTAATATGTAAAAAAAAATATTTTTTTTTATTTTTAACTATGAGAAACTGGAGCGTGATGAGGGCAATACAGCAAAAAGTTTTGCCATTCTGCAATCAGTTTGAGCATCCTACACATAATTATTTTTATAGTCCAACAATGTTATTTCAGATTCAAATTTGTGTCCAGCTAAATTTTTAGATACAATTATTTTAGCAGAACCGTTCTCTTCTTATAGACGCAGACCTGACATTAATTTTATAATATTTAAATAAATATAATTATGTAGATTATTTTTAGGACGCTCAAGCTTGTTACTAAAATTGCAAAACCTTTTGCAACATTACACGCTTGAGCGTCTTATATAATTATTTAATGATCAAAAAAAAATTCTTTCTAAATCTGTATTTAGCCAAATTGTAACTTCAACAATCGTTCTTTCCTGATTGTTACGTATCACGATAATCTTTTTCATCTTATCCGTTCAGGCGGAAAATAAATTTCAAAAAAGCAGTATGGGAGACCGTAACCTTCTTGATAAAAATTTGTTTCAACATTATAAAATGAAAATAACACGAAAATAAAATGAAATGATATCAATTTCGAATAGTTTTATGTATACACGTAACACACCAGTCTTTTTTTTTAACTGCATATAAGGCACGAGCGAAATGTTCAATAATCGCGCCGGTCGTTCTCTCTACAATCTCATCGTCTACACCTAAGTATCCGGATAAGATTAAATCCCCCGACGACGTTCTCGACGACGTGGTCCGCTGTCCTAGCAGGGACGTTTGCAATCGAGTCACACTCGAGAAGACGCGCCGGTAACATTATATCTACCCGAGAGGAGCCTCGGTGGGGAACCCGGAAAATTAAGATTAGCAGATAAGGTCGTCGGGGCCGGGTCCTTACGACGGCTTCATTTCGAGTACACTTCACAGCTGCACGTGGTCATAATGATAATCACGCAATAATCATAATGATGATAACGATTAAGAGAGAGAAAGAGAAAAGGAGAGAGTCAAAAGCAGCTAACACGATGTCTCCAAAGAGACAACGAAGCAGGTAAACTGTGTGGAAGGAAACGAGAAGAGAGAACGATGGAAGGGGAGTTGGTCGAATGGTAAAACGGGAGCCGACACAGCGGCACGCAAACTCCGGTGTGTCCTGCTCCCAAATAAAACCGACGCCGCATGTAATATGAGAGACTTATATAGTAGTGGCTAAGATCTAATCTGCGCTGTGTCGGTTCGCGAGGGAAACAGTAGACACGCCGGACACATCGGCGCGACCCGGGCGGGAACGGGTCCTACCAAACAAGAATCTCGAGCTACCTTCTTGGAAGGAGGTGTCCCGCGGATTCTGCGAGGTCGGCATCCTCGAAATATCACAAATTTCGCTACTACGTGTGTAGACGAGTCGATAGACTGCGTCGGCTGAATGTCTGAACGATCGCAAGACGTGTCGTTCGTGAAGCTCTCCGTGCGAGGGCTTTTCTCCAAGGTAGCTTTTGCGAGTGGAGTACGATTTTCCGAGCAACACAAATTTGCAAAACACGTCGCAAAGACGTCTAAAAGGTTCAAAGTCCCCGGGTCTTTTATGACGGCTGCAGTTGGAATTGCAAACTGTTGGAAATTCTCGGTTTGCTACTTTAAAGTGATCACTGACAATTCTCACGTAAACGAACCGACATTTCATTGGCGGCTCCCACGATTGTAAATTCGTTCGAAGGTACGCTCGTCGCCCAAATGTCGTCACGTTTGCGCGTCCAGCGAAAATAAATTCTCATGCACTTCCGTCACGCGGCAATTAAGCAACTGGTGACAACATACGTTCCAACAGCAGGCGAACGTTTCTTAAGTTTTTATCATTGAATCTATAATCCTAATGGACCTAATTCATTCCGGACAAGTCCATGGACCGTCAACTTTCAGGCAGATCAATTTATCGCTGAAATACAAATGTTTTAATCTGGGATTTCTGAGAGAATTTTCGTAAATGGTGATCTTATCGCGCGGGCGTCTCACTTCTCATCTTCCATTTTATACTTTCTTACTTGTTGTTTAAAGCACGCGATTAGGACGATTTTGCCGAAGTATCTAAAAATTGAGCTAGATTTAGAGAATTAATTTTATTAGACTATAAAAATAATTATGTACGTTGCTCAAGCTGGTTGCTAGAATGTAAAAAAGATGCCTCTCGCAGCATTGCTCCTTAGGCTCGAACATCCCCATGTAATTACTTTGAACCAACAAAACTATTTCAAATCTCTGTAACTAGATTTTTAGATACTTCAGTAAAATTATTTTCATGTATTTTTATTTATATTCACGATCTTTCAAGACTCACATTTCCTACAAAACCCATTTCACTTTGGTCCTCTCGAGCTAATATAAATTATAAACATTCCATTGCACGCGGATCCCTTACCACCCTCGTACCCTTTGCACGGATGTGAGGCAGGTCCTGATCGAAGGGGAATCGAAAGTGCGCAGTGTTTCGGTCAGCGATTAAGCAAATGAGAATCGTTCCTCGATTAGCATACCTCGCCAGCCGGCTGGCCGGCGGGATCGTGAAGAACGAGGGCCGATATCTTGCCAAGGGTGCGCCCGTCGAGGTGCCAAGAGGGATGAATGGAAACAAAAGACTTGATCGCTATCGTCGAGCACGCGATCGCCGTTGTCACGGTCCCCGGACCGATTTTCCAACGACGAAACAAACGTGCGTGTCGTTTCATACGATCGCTATCTGCCATGTGGATTGCGATGAAATTTCGTTGAAACCCAAGCACCGCTTTTGTCGTCCGGGATTCATTATGGCAATTAGGTCTGTTTCCGGTGTGCGTTTCGCATCCGGTGCACTCTGTACGTGCAACCACGGTTAAACGCCATTATACTTTGTATTTCACGCGACGCAATAATAACATATCATTATTACAAATGGCTTTTTGTATGTATATATTTAAACTCAGTTAAACTGTGTGGTTAAATGAAGTAATTTAATCTTATACTGTCACTTTTAATCTTACTTTGGTATATAAAGTAAAAAACATTTATTTATACGTCTTAAAACTTCTTATTAAAGTCTTTGCGTTGAATTTTTAACATATTGTATATTAATTTAACATAATGTGTGATTGTGTTATTTAAACATTTGGTGTTAAATCGACATTTAACATTTCTTACTGTTAAAATAATTCAGTTTGTGTATAAGTAAATAATTTACACAAAAATATTACTTTAGTATTTTAAAGCGTAAATTTTAAGATAAATAAAATGTGTTAATTAAAAAACATTATAAATATGATAATCCCATTGAAAAAATATTTCACACAATTTGCTTAAAAATTGTGTCGGCATTCAATTTTTTAATACACATTTACTTCCCAGTGTAACGGAAAAGTGGACTATTTCGGACACATGAAATGTGTTAAATTCAACAGAAATCTTGTCAACTGTGTTACGATTGAAAAAAATACTACTCCCGCAATTCCTCCAATTAACATTATTATCAGCTTGCTGTATTTTGTTGTAGTTTATATCAGATTCTAAGAATACAGTATGTAATGCACGTAAGTTGGAATGGTAGGATCTCTGCGTTTACAGCTAGCGCGTTTACGGCGATGCATTTACGGCATTACGTGTGCATGCGTAAAATGGCGCTCCGTCGGGATTATACGCTCGCGACGTCGCGCGAGTAATCACGGGTGACGACGCGCGTGCATGTGCACACGCGTGCGGTCACTTTAGCATGCAGCATCGTCGCGGATGCACCAGCCGGTCGCGCTGTGTAAGCAGAAGTCGAATGGAATGCCAGCAGGAATGCTCTGGCTCTTCTTCTCCGCAGGGCGCATTATAGAGTTACGAACTCTTCGTTTACAACGGGTGGGCCGTGGCGATTTCGTGGCCCCCTTCTTACCTTGCTCTTTTTCTTTTTGCGCTCGCACGATTCTCTGCACGTGCTGACCTAGCGACGGCAGTCTGCAAAGTAGAACGAAATTCTATTCAAAATTAACGTAATTAGCAATTGGTACAATATGTGAGAAAAGATTATTGCAATTACTATAATTTAACTCTAATTTAATGATTATTTTGAACTAAATGTGTGTTTTTATAAAATAATAAGTATATAATTATTATTACTAACATTAGAATAGTAATAATTATGAAAATAAATCTCCTAATCGTAGTTATTTTATTTGGCCCAGAGAGGTTCAGACCTAAATCCTGGTTGAAGTAACAATTTTTACAATTACAACAAAGTTCTTTGCAATATCTTAAGATGCTTATTAACATCGTTATTAAATTTAATTTGATTTAATTTGTAATATTATTTCAGCTTCAATTTGTGTTTCAAGTCCAATAGTAATTGGTGTGCAGCTTATATAACCGAAAGATATATTTGAAATTTACGCGTGTAAACGTTGTTAGATTATACGGAAAGATTTGTTGAAATATCTGAAAATTTAACTAAATATAGATCTGAAAATAATTTATTGAATTATCAAAATAATTATGTGAAACACTCAAACGTTGATGAGAAAAAATTATAATATTCTATGATTCTATGTCATCCAGTTTAAGCATTCCATAGTTATTTTGATGATCTAAACAGAGACAAATTTTTAGATGCTTTAGCAAAATCGTTCTTTCCTTGTATCAAGAACTGGTTTCGACTATATTTGACGCTTCTTTATACGATTCATTCATAAAGTATTTTAGCATGCAATTATAGCAATTATATATATATAAATATACCGATAATTTTTTTCTTTGTGTATTTTATATAATCGCTATAATGAATCCCCTATAATAGAAACGATTGCAGCTTCAACGAAAAAAATTCTATCGCAATCTCGTGGCAAATTGCGATCACATGGAATGCACATTCTTTCGTCGATGAAGAATCGATCCGCAATAACTATATTTTCTAATGTAAATTCTCTTGTAAAATTGATTGTGCAATTTTTCAATATTTCTTGGGTTGACGATTTGCGCGTCCTCGCGCTGTTTTTTGCTACGAAAAAGAGCGAGTAACTTCGTGCAACTATCGCGCCCGACAGAGCCGTCACCGT
>NW_017305884.1:1720735-1730379 GCF_001594115.1 Trachymyrmex septentrionalis
AACGATTTGCGCGTCCTCGCGCTGTTTTTTGCTACGAAAAAGAGCGAGCGAGTAACTTCGTGCAACTATCGCGCCCGACAGAGCCGTCACCGTTGAATCACGTCGACTCCGAACACCCGTCGCGTCCCGGCGAGAATGATTTAAGTGCAGCCAGATATCTGTCCGCGGCATCATCGAACATCCCAGAGCATTTAAAATTAATTTGGCCGAAACAAAGCGCGATCGATCAATAAGTATCGGCACGGACGAGACTTCGTGAACAGACTCAGTGCACTCGACGAGAGAATCGTGGAAGAGAGACAGAGATGGATACGAGCAGTGATGGGGGTGTAGGTGTGGGGCGCCCCACGGGGTCTCGATTTTTGAATTTTCGGGTCATTAATCTCATACGACACCGACAGCACGCCGAAGTGTGCGTGCGTCGGGGACGACTATTGTTCTAATTCAAATCAGCCCGATCCGATCTCTAACGCTTGCTCTCTCGCTATCTCTCTCTCTCTCTCTCTTTCTCTCTTTTTTTTTTCATCCTGCTCTTGATTTCTCTCCGGAGAGAGAGAGAGAGAGAGAGAGAGAGAGAGAGAGAGAGAGAGAGAGAGAGAGAGAGAGAGACGATGATGCTCTCCTCGTACCATTGACGACACGTCCACGATCAAGTGGACGTTCAACCGGTTCGTGATATATTGTAATAGATTCGTTGCCTCTCGGAATCATGCGTTTCGCTTCAAGAGCCATTACGCAAGGCGCATGTATTCGTAACGAAACCTCTATCTATTTATGTAGATATATATAACATACATCTCTCCCTTTCTCTCTGTCTCTCTGTCTCTCTCTTTCTCTCTTCTCATTCGTATCCTAGAATCCGTCGCGATTCGCGACGCGGTTGGGAGAATTTCCATAGTCGCCTATGGAAATCGCCGGGAAACCTTGACATTCGAACGATCGCTGGTGGACGCCAGGCGACCGCTCGTCGGAAATCGAGATCGATCGATGATGGCGATCGACACGGCGTAAGGTCGACTGAGAGATACAACGTGACGAGTCCCTTGATCCTTTCACTGCCAATGGCGCGTACATGTCGCATTGTATGTGCGTAATAACTACGCATCCCGAATCGTTCGTTGTTTCAACGCTGCTCTAAGTACAGCGCAGCTGAAATATTTAGGCATTGCTTGAAAGATCGCTTTACAAACTCCTGTCGCAGTAGAGTAATTTTAGAGATAACGATCCTACCCAATCAACAATGCCTTGGATTTAAATTCGAAAAATACAGTCACTGCTAAAAAGAAATCTCACTGATACCTCCGGATAATTTTTCCACCCTAATATTTTCCTAAATAATTGTTTCCTCACATTTTAGGTTCTGCGTTTAACGCAGAATTTCGTACACGAAATTCACATAATAAGCCTCAATGCGATACGCAATTTGTGAACCGACGCAGATTTGCCTTCTCTTCTACAATATCCTCGAGGCAGGACCTTCGACACGCATGACATGGAAGAGCGCTGGGAATAAGCATGACGATCCGTCCTTTTACCGAGCGCTCTTTCGCACGAAATTACCCTAACAAGCTTAAAGATGCGTTCACAGCGCAGGAAGGAGTCGCGGCTCAATGACCCTCCTGACGAGGAACCGCGTGTCCTTATCGAAATCCTTCCAGGAAAGAGTCCTCGCCACGAAGTGGCACTTTCGCCTTGAAGGTGATCGCGAGACAAGAGAGTGGAAGGGCCTGCGAGAGAGGGAAGAGAACCTAGCCGACCACTCAAAATTAAATGGTTGCTCATTCGTCTCTACCGTCTCTACCGTAAGTCAACAAGCGACTCGTCAGCTCTGATATTGCATTAATACCGTTTGTCAATATCTTTATTCTAACATTTATCTATACTTCAAAAATGACGCAACTAAAAAAATATTGTATATAAATTTCGAGTTTATTACTATGAATGAGTAGATTTAACCATTACCATATCAACAATCAAAAAAGTGAACTAGCTTCATCGTCAGAACTCGTCGGCTCGAAGAAAAGGATGACTTAAAAAGAGTTATCAAAATCGTTACAATTTACAAAGGATAGTTTTTAACGATGGGAAACAAAAATGACATTTGATCGGTTGAAATAAAATTTTTCTTGCCGATGTTACTGTTGATTTTTTGATCAAGTTGACAGACAGATTTTTTCCTCTTCTGAGAAATTTCACTTTTTTAATTGCCACTTTTGAAATAATCGAGCGACGTAGGTAATCCAAACGCGTCCCAGTGATCGAATATGTATCTACGTGCGAACACTTACAAAAATTTGTTACTATTAATCTCAAATGCTTTTTTATCACAATTATAATGTGACTGTATTTAAAGATTACAATTAAGTTATAATATTACATTTACAAATGCATTTGGGATTAGTAATAATATAAATTAATGAAAATGCAAATGTATTCGGAGACATAGGTGCACGTCCGTTCTTTTATCTCTCTCTTATGTACCAATCACTACGACGCTTTCAGAGCGTACCGAGTAGGTCTGATACATGTACTTAATTACTTGGCCGTGACGATCATTTGTAAAATCATTCTCCGGAAGGAAATTCAAAGAAAATGGCAAACGAAACGACGGCTCCTCGCGGCGGCGAGTTCAAGCAGAGTCTTAACGAGGCTCCCTCGCTGTTTCATCGCGCGCGTCGCACGTTTATCCGTAATATCATCTTAATTTCGGTCCACCACGGTGCACCATCGCGTTCGGGTTTATGAAATCCTCTACGGTCATGACGGATGGTTCCGCTCCGGTCCGTACGTGATTCCTCTCCTTTTAGGTGTAGCCTCACCCGCCCCTCTATCCCTCGTCGCCGCATCCGCATCGGTTTTCTTTTCTCGCTCCCGCTTTTTTTTTTCTGATCGTACCGACCGATTGCCGACGCCCGTGGCAATCCCCCGAGCCCCCGGGACGAGCGGCGGCAGAGGTCCACGTAGGACCGTCTTCTAACGCCGCGCCGCCATGAATGAGACCGCGGGCGCAACTCTTGTAATTCAAATATTTGAATTCATTAGAGGCGATCCCCTCGGCCTTCCTCCACCCCGTGGAGGCTTGCTTTTCGTTCGCGTTTCTACCGCCCTTGATCCTTCCCCGGTCCTCTCTTCCCTCTTACCACCTCCCGCCATTCTCCTCTCCCGAATTCCTCTCAGTTGCCGGCTGGAGAACACACGAGAGAGCCTCCTTCGTTATTAGCGTCTACCGTTGTCTCTCGCCTGTAACTGCGTTTACGTGCGTGTTCCTCCCCCTCCTGTTTCCCCTTTCGCTCTTTCTCCTCTTTTCTTTCTCCTCTCCGCGTTTCGGGAATAATAACTACGCGTTTTTGTATAACTCCCCTGAAATCCCAGAATTTTCTGCCCAAGAGCGACTGTTGACGACACTGTTTCATTTATGATTCGCATTTTTCGACGGAGAGCGAAGCGCTCGAATAATAATGTCGAAATTGTTCAAATCTCGTCGAATCCTGCGACTAACAATCGTCAATTTCTCTTTTGCATTTTGTTCACCTTATTTCAGCGTTTCTCGACGATTTTCGTTAAAGTATCTATTATATTATAATCTTGTATTGCTTTTTCATTCTCTTTATATGTGCAAATCTACTATCTGATTTATATTGTCGCAGCTTATCTTACCTCCACGCACAACAAGTACATAGCGTCATAATTTCTCTCAACAAACTAGCTAAATTTCTAAAGACTCGACTTTGCCCTTATTTTTAATTTATCAAAATCTATTCCTTCCATGTCACTTTAATTCCATTTGCCATTGCTATCACGCAAAGTTGCGTAGATTAAAAAAACGGGAAGACGTTGAAAAGATCTCCATCAGTCGATCTTGTCGTACAAGTTACAGTTACAGCTCGTATATCGTAATTGTCCATGCGGCATTCTCCTCGCATATCATTTCCAATTTGCGTGATCAGCATCATCGACATCGAACATACCCCGCACGGATTTTCTCGGCCGTTTTATAAATCTCGGAACACGCATGGCATTCCGCGCGCGCAACGTCAGGCATTCTTCATTCGGCGAAGCGCAGGAGGTTAAATGCGCGGCGGAGACATTCGAGACTTTATGCAGCCGCATTACATCCTGTTACGCGTGCGTGCGTGCGTGCGTGCGTACGTCGGAGAAGCACCGGGCAAATGCAATTGTACCGTTTTTTTATGGTCCCGGATCGCATTCCAGAGGCAATCGCGTGAACGGTTCGCGAAAGTGTATAAAGGACTTTCCGTTCTGTTCCCGCGAACGATCGAACGAACGAATAGATATATTCCGTTTGAAATACTCGCATTTAAATCGGACGATTGCGTCCAAGGCGAGCGATCTCCATCATCGCGATGCGAGATTTCGAGACGGCTGATAAGACCGCGCGTACTCTCGAAGAGGAGAGAAGGCACAGCCGCGAGCTTCGTGTCTCGAACAGCGCCATCGAAAGTAGATGAATACTTAACGCCGCAAGTATAATCCTTAAGTCGACGAACTACCGCGGAGTTTACTCGTCGCCACGAATTCCCGTCACGTGCCGAGAAGTCGTGCCGTCGACGGAGCAAAAACGTTTACGGAAGAAGAACGACGTTTCAATACTGTGGACCGAGCTGATGTTTAAGTAACGTTTTAGTAATCTGGAGAAATGAATCTTTCATAGATATGAAATAATGCTATTTATCCCTTACGGTATTGTGAGTGAGATAATGCGTGCGCGCAAAGGAAATGTATGGAGACAGCTCTCGCGATTCAGATAGAAGTGTCACATTATCTTTTACTTTTACGTTTTTCACGTCATTTATGTATTTCAGAAAACGGATAGGGAACATCTGAGCCGCTGTTCTGGCAATAGTTTTTCGATTTTCTTCGCATATGGTGACAGATACTTTATGAAGGATCAGGATAAACGGATTCGAGATGCAATGTGCCATCGCGAAACCTCGATGTATACTATTGAAATATCGAGACTAGTTTTAGTCAGTAGCAGGACATAAAAAAAACACTTTCTACCGCGTATTTTAAGTACTCAAGTTAATTCGTAACATAATTTAATTTTGCTAACACTGAATCTGAAATTACTTAATCTTAAATTATGTATTTGCAAAATTAGAGAGACTCGAAGTTGCATTTATATTCTTTAAAACAAATCCCTCTTAATGTAGGGAACAATTTTTCTCCGTGCTAATCAAAGGAAATTTAACTAGAAAAATCATAGACACTTCGCATATTATTCTTCGACGATATTCGCAACGTGAGATATCCATCGCGCAAATAACGTTCCGCTAGATTAATATGTTTGACCACGTGCTCGCGGCAGGCCAGTATCCGTAATAATCAGCACGCTCGATCCTTCAGCTTGTTGAAATCAGCGTTGAGGCCAGAGCTATATCGTTCGCAGCCGCGAGAACAATTCAAAATACCCCGGCGTGATCGCAGCGGCGATATACTTTTTATCGGCGAGCTCATCTGCGGGTTATAGCAACGGGGAAGGACACGTCGCGTCAGTGCCAAGATGGTAACGATCGACACCGGCGATACTCTCGATCCCGGGCACTGCCCGGAAAGAAGAGCAACCGACGAACGCCTCGCGCCACCGCTAATAACATACCGGAGCGCCGGCAATATTCTCGCCCCCGTAATAATTGGTTGCCGCGCGCGATGGAACAGCGAGCGATGAAGATCTCCCGCGCGTTTCTTCCTCTCCCTGGTGTTAAGGCGAATTTACACAGCTCGCTTTCGATAATTATTTCGAATAGATCATCAAGGGGAGTGGGGCGGGAGGGGGGGGCAGAGGATAAATTACATATAGGCAACATTTTCAACGAAATATTTAATTGAATGAGTGAGAGGAAATGAGACTACTCTGTTTTCACGTGTTTCACTTTGATCGATCGTGCAGGATGATGGTCGAGCCGCGTGAATTCACCTTTAATAACAGGAGTGATTGTGAGGCGGACCGGAGCCGCACAGGACGCGCGTTTTGCGTTGCGACGTGCTGCAGCGGTGCGTCAGTCGCGCATAAATTAATTGATACGGCTTGAACGCCATTTACGACGTGTGGTGGCGTATGGAGGCCATCATTTGCGTTGCCGTCGGCACAAATGCAGATCGCAACGTGAATCTCGATTGAATTAAAACTCGAGATTTACTACGCATTTATCTCAAACGGATCATCTTAATTTATTCGATAGTTAAATGAATTTAAATCATACAAACGCTCATCCTGATTTCATAGTTTCATATATATCAAAAAATTTATTTATTTATTCTATAATAAATTTTAAATTTCTTTGATATAAATGTTAAGACAAATCTTTTCTCTAATTCACGCGTTGTTTACTAAATTTTTGGATTATTACTTATTGAACGTTTATTTTAAAATTCAATTTGAAAGTTAAATTTAACGTTAATTTTTCAAGCTATTACTTTTAAAGCCATTTTGCTAAAAATTGAACGGATCCTAATTTCTTTTAGTCACATGGAAATAAAAATCTGGTTGCATTAACTAGAATTCTGAGGGGGTCAATCAAAAAAGTACAAATCAGGCATTTATAGTTAATTAAACATTTACTGGAGATAACCAGAAACTCAGTTACGATGACTAGTTACTATCATGTCAGAGGAATTCTGGTTCAGAAGATTTTTCTCAGTACATTTCTGCGAAAGATTAGGATTCTGCACAGCGACGCAACGGCACTGTATCATTATACCGAATTGAATTCAGAATTAAACGAAATCATCCGATCGCACATTAAGGTCCGGTTCTACTAATGTAATTTCTTCCAAGAATTAGAGAAAGATAACCAGAAAGTTAAACAGAGAATTAATGTGAATTTTACATTGATGGAACCGGGCCTATAGCATCCCGGCAAGCTTATGAGCGACGTGAAACGCATGTTTCTGACACACAAATACACTCGAAACGCTGCCTCTGACTACTTTTAACCAGAGTTCGTGTACACGTGTAACGATACTGGTTGGTTTATAAGTCCCCTAACAGAAACGTGTCCGAATACGTGCGCGAGATCTTTCCGCTAGACAACCAGCGCTCCTCCATTTAAGAGGACGATTTAAATTCACACTGCATCGTGGTTACCCGACGTTCTTTCGGCTCACTTGCATGCGTTTCTGTGCATTAATAAGAATCTTGTAAATTAGTCCGTAAATGTTCCATGCGCCAACAACGTGGTCGACGTCAATAATTGCGAGTAACTACACGGCAGAGCCTTTAATGATGTTGATTCATCATTTAAGACATTTACATAATTTGAATTAATCAAACTCTGGAAAGAACGTCTGGTTGCATTAATTGGGAGGGTTGAAGATGGACAAATTAGAATTTTCTGGAATCTATTGTAATTCTAGTTAAGATAACTAGAATTCTGATATGATTATTTTCTAGTTCGTCCATTTTATGGATTTTAAATCAGAAATTTTCTTCAGTGAATGAGTAAAGAAGACCAAATATGGTCGAGGCTAAAAAAAATCTCGATTCTTAATAATATTTTTTATACACGTAAATTTTAAATACATTTAATACTTTTAGTTATGCAATATAAACGCGCTTGTCAGAAACAATTTAATAATGATACTAATAAGTTTCTTTGAAAACACTACAAAAATGTATTGTTCAAAAACCATAGTTCGGATTAATTTTAATGTGAACTCCACGACAAAAAATTGAAAACTTTTTATAGTCAACTATATTTTCTCCTGTTTTCATGTCAGTTAGTTGATCGTTTATATATTTTTTATTCATTACGTTTGCGTGTGTGCGAATCATTTTTATCGCTATGATGAAAAGCGCTATGATGATAAATTCTAGAAAGTTATACGGATTATTCTCTTGATATAGGGAATTAGGAATATTCTCGTGATATAGCAGGCAAGAAGTTGATTATCTTCTTACTTAAAGAAAAATGCAAGCATGAACGTTCACCGGGAACGTTGACGCAATATAGATAACGCAACATAACTTGAAAAACATCGAACCTCGCTGTTGACACTGTTGTTTAATATTCAACAGGCTTCCACTTTAAAGCGAGCAAAAGTTCGAGATGCAATGAATGATAACGCGTTGCCCCAGCGTGTCGCGTATATCTATATGGAGCCGTTCCGTCATATACCTCATGTAGGATCTCTTTTACTCGAGAGGAAATATCGAAGAGCGTCCTGCTTGGTATCGATATGCCAGAGAAAAGTGACTTTGGCTGTATATACCAGAATGATAAAAATTTACCATTTATTTGCCCTCGATAAGGAGGGAAAGTCGGGGAGAATATCTAATTGAAAAAAAAAGACTACAAGACTATTTTTCTAGCCTCTTACATAAGAAGACAATCGATTAAACAAAGATTTTTTTTTTTATTTAGTACACACGATGATATCCTTTACTACATATGATGAATCATTTGTGTTCCGAATTAATTTTCATCTTCACTTTTAAAAGTATATATACAAATTATTAAGTGATTCTCACATATTTTTAGAAAATATTTACAAAGTTGAGTATTTAAAAAAAAAAAAAGATAAAGAACATTAATATTTAATCATACTCTTGTATTTCAAAGAAAAAAATGTTGCGCAGAACATGAACCGTGGTATTAGAGGTTAATAAAAAGTTAAATTTATGTCATAAATTAATTTTTTTATTAACAGCAGTTTTCTAAAAATTATAAATAAGAATTATATTTTATATCGCAGGAGAGGTAATTTGAAAAAAGTAAAGTGAAAATTCATGCGAGAATATTCCTTCCAGTCATACTACACCATCGGCGCAAATGTTTCTTGGTCGTCTAACTTCAGGCGTCGAGACACATTTTCACAGAACATTTCACATTCATCAAATTATCAAATAATTATGAAATTTAAATTACACAAAAGTAATCATTTATTAATTTATTAAAACACTCATCGTACTTTATAAATACATGATAATGATAATTAAAAATATTAATACTGGTGATTAAAATTAAAATTCCTTCCACTTTTTTTTAAATTATAAAAAACTTTCAAACGTCAAAAAACGACGAATGTCCAAATGTACGCCAACTTTGCGCACGATAAATTAAAGTAGATAAGACTTACTTGTAACAATATTTTAATAAGAAACTGATATTTTTAATTAATGAAAATCAGAAGAATATAAAATTATTAAAAGGTATAATTTTATATTTTTCGTATAATATCGATTTATTTTAGCTATCTCAAGTTTCATGTTTTTTCCAACTCTGCTTCTGGAAAAAGATAAGAAATCGCTCGATTCGAGATTAAAGTAGAACCACGACGAGACAGAAATCGGCCCTTAACGTAACAGATCTTAAAATCGAGATTCCAGATTGCCGCACCACCTTCCACGCGTTCGTTTTCGCACCCATCGCGTCGCTCGATTACGAGACTCGCAACGATCGATGAGAAGGAGTTTCTGCACTTATGTCGATTCACCGATACACGGTATCGGCTATGGGGCGACACGTAAAAGAACAGAGAACCGTCCTACGTTCTCGTCCGGATAGCCCGGGAAGCTGCTTAGCACACAAAGAAAGTTCGAAAAGTCGCTTCTTGCCAGCTTTTTTGCCCATGTCCTCCTGCACCACGTCGAGGTCTCTCCTCTCCTCCGTCCCTCTTTCCGC
>NW_017305884.1:1730479-1732553 GCF_001594115.1 Trachymyrmex septentrionalis
CCTTCTTGCCAGCTTTTTTGCCCATGTCCTCCTGCTCCTGCACCACGTCGAGGTCTCTCCTCTCCTCCGTCCCTCTTTCCGCGTCCTTTCTCTTACCCTTCCTCCCTCTCCTTCTCGCGTCTCTTCTCTCGAGCGTCCCTTTCTCGCAGCCCTCTCGCATGCTAATGCACGCACGAAGCGCAACTGTTCTCGCGAGGGCCCACCGGCCCTTAACCCGCGTATCTCCCGGCTTCCTTCATCTTCCTCCTCCTCCTCCTCCTCCTCCTCTTTCTCCTTCCCCTAGCCTCTTCGTTTATTTGGCCAAATTTGATTCACCAACGAGATCCGATCTGACGTCCCGATCGCTTCTTATCCCTCTCGCCTCGCCTCCCTTTCGTGCTCGCCCTCCTGTCATCGCGGTTCCCTCTGCTGGTATCTCGCTTCCTCCTCGTCTTCCTCGATTTCATTTCAGTAGCACGTCTTGCTTCCACCGAAACTCGCCATCGTCACTGGGTTTTTCTCTCGACACCCCGTTCTGCCTCGCCGCTCGTTGGCTCGGCTAGCGAAGCAACCCGCTGAATTAGGAGTTCACTTTTTAGTGGTCGCCGAACTACCAAAATTTTTTTTCTACCTTCTTTTACCACCGTGCACTGCCTCATAATGAGGCTGAGTTTTCGGCCATCGATCGCCAATTTGTGACGAAGCTAGAAAGTAGGATACTTCAAGCTTGATATTGAACTCTGATATCGAAGTTATGCTATAATAATAGCTATACTAAAGTTTATTAAGCGTTCATTAATGAAGGATAAGATTAATAAACAGATAGTAGATAAATAAATAAATTTCTACCCTTAAATTCATAACCCTTAAGTTCAACCCAATTTGAGTTATTTTTAATTATTTTTAGATCGACACACTCCTCAGATCGTAATCAAAACGATGGAGTTAAATAAAAAATTTAGCTTAAGAAATTAAAATTTGATTTAAATTTAATTTACTATTTACTAATTTTACTCAATAAATATATACGCTAATATGAATGTTCCTTACTTCGGAACCGAAGCAATTCAATCACAGCAATGGATTGACTCACATTTTGATACGAAAAATTACTCCTTTGATATATAACTTTGTAACAGCTATACACATATCTGCATTATATGGCACTTGGTTTCAAGAACTATAATACTAATTAAGCTAGAATACGTAATTCGCATGTGGCTCATAAAATGTTGGCATAAACATTATTTAGTAACAAAATTGATTTATTATCGCCAGGGTCATTTATTAGCACTTTGAGTTCATTAATTTCGAATATGTGAATACCGATGGAAATTGGGCGAAATCAGAGTACACACGTGGTGGTCAAGGTAAAGTCGAGGAATGCCGCGAACGCGCGTTCTTCAGGCCCATTGTCCGCCGCGTTTAAATTTGAATCGCGGCGAATCTGATCGTTTATTGTTTAAATTTGTAGACCCGCTCTTAATTTGAATTTAAGATTATTCGCTGGCGCGTTGCGAGGCGATTTGACTTGGTGATGGTCGCCAGCTCGCCTTCCTACGTTAGACCCCCGGTTCTTCCTTCCTCCTTATCCAGGTCGTTCTCTGTTCTCCGTTTATCTTTCTTTCTCTCCCATTTCATCGTCGACTCCGTTTCAAGCTTACTGTATGCATTCACGTTCGAGTGTAAGTCAATTCGCGTATGTCTTTGCTTTGCCAGCATTTATTCGAGCTATTATTATTTTTGCGTGCGGTTTATCGTTACACATATCTCTTCTTAAGACGTATTTTCCAATATGTCGAACATTTATATGTAAAAATTTAATATCTTTAAATATGATGATTAATTACTGAATATATATTATCGCAATACTTTACAAAATCTTATTTTTTAATATGAATCTACATATCACTATTTGTTATAAAGACATAACTCACAAATAGACTCTTTATTTCCTATAAAAAAAAAGAACGAAGAAAAGAAATAATGTATTTTAAAAGTATACATATTTCGATTTATGTTCCTCTGCAATCAGGTATTAAACATTACATTAGAATTTATTTTCAGGGAAACTTTGTTTTTTAACTTTGTGTTG
>NW_017305884.1:1732653-1737813 GCF_001594115.1 Trachymyrmex septentrionalis
CATTAAAATTGCATTTTAAAATTAAAATTACAAAATTTTAATGATTTAAAACATTAGAATTTATTTTCAGGGAAACTTTGTTTTTTAACTTTGTGTTGTTATAAGCAAATGGGCGATATAATTTTTAATCTCTCTTTACGAATTAATTCGCGATTTACATTCAATTACAGTACAGACAATATTTTTGCAATGTGAATAACGATTCTCATAAAATGCATTATAAAGATACAAAAATAATGTAATATGTAAAGTCTACATATATATAAAATAATCGTCCCTTATCCAAGAATATTTTTTCGTAAGAACAGTGTTTCAAGTATGTAAAGCCAAGAAAGGCTTTCGCAAGAGGATAGAATCATGTATAAAGTCGACAGAGAAGTTCTACGAAGTTAGGGTTACGCAATCCGCGACCACGTCGTGAATCTTCACGTGGCACAACGCATTGGAGCGCTCGAAATCTCTTCGGGGACTGTACTTATCTACATGGCATACCAAATGGGGATTCACCGTGGCGAGTCTCAGGATCTCTCTCGGTGACTGACGTTAGTCAATCAAACCGAAGAAAAAAATGCTCAGCTCGGCGAATGCAGCTCGGCAGATTCCTGCCAGCGCCGCTGCGGCCGTGGCACTCTCTCGTAACGAGCGATGTCTGGGCTCTGTTTTACGAGCTCGACGACAAAGGTGGTATCCTCGCTGCTAACGTTTCATATTAAATCGCTGTATATTTTATTTCATTTTATTTTATATTCAATCACTATCTAATTATAAAACGAAAATCGGTGTTTACGGATAATTTAGGGAGATCTTTAACAGAAAAAATAAATGATGTAACTTGAAATATAATCCTACATTGAGACATATTCAATATATAAACATGTAAGAAATGATTGCATAAAATGGTTAATGCTTTCTTAAAAAGATACTTCTTAACGGAATGCAAAGAGTATGTATAACGTAAATAATTCTCGTGAAATAAATCGTGTTACTTTAAGGAATAACTAACAGATGAAAGAAGGAAGAACAAAAATTGGAAACAGCTAATTAAATTAATTTTTCTGATATGTATATCCTAGTATAATGCAGAATGATGAAGCGATTGGTTGAATACAAGTATAGTACGGATAGCAGGTGACTCGAATCCCCTCTCCTTTCCTGTTGCATAAATTAAAATCGAAGTTCGCGCAGCTGTTCCTTCTATCCATAAGCGGATTAATTAGGATCACGTAAATAGGATCGACTGATGCTTGGAGCATCGTCAGTACGATACTTATTTCGGAAAATCGATCAGTATAAAAATGTTAGACATTAACAGTAAGCACTTACTTGTCTGTTTACTGCTTTATATACTTGAATATTTTCTAATTAAAAAAGTAAATTAGAAAGGCTGTACAATAAGATTTTAAAAGCTGTTTAATTTGAAACTTTATTAAACTACCTTCTTCACTATTTAATTAAGGAAAAATTAATCATTTCTGCCAAAAAAAAAACTATGATTTTTTATTTGAATTAAACTGATATACAAATTGGCAAAAATTTTAAGTTAATTATACAATTAATTATGCGAGATAGATATTACAAAGATAAAACGAGTACAGTTTTTTTTTGTTGTATTATTTGCACTGGTAAGAGGCAATCAATGATCGGGTATCGTTAGTCTTAATTTCCGCTTCGCCCTCCTCCTCTCTCGCTCTCGGGCAAGCGTACGGAGTTAAGCGAATTTATATTCCGAATTATTCATAATTGGAGCCGCCACTTTGTGTGGGTTTCGCGAGCGCAGGCTGACGAGATGGATCAAACGGTTCTTTTGTCAGCTAATTCGATTGCAGTGAAATTTGAATTTGAAATCCGACGAGCACTCGCGGTGCCAATTGGGCAGAACAATTTTTCGGCGGATCAATCATCCGACTGATATTTTCGAAATGCGCAAATTTGGTAGTAAAATTTGTGCAGGAAAAATATTATCACTTTGCGTGAATGTGAAAATATAACGCTGCGTGTCTCGTGGGCAGTATATCGCAATGGCGTTACATTACGTAAATTCGAAAATCAAACGATATATAACGAAATAGTTATCAATTTAGCCCCGTTTTAAAAAGCGACTGGAAATTGGAAATTCTAAACTCTTACTGCGCCCGACCAGTGCTAGTATTGCAAACGATGTTACCATATGAAATATATTTTCAAATTATATAACATTATAATAACGCTATTAAAAACAACAGCGAAAATATGAAAGTAAAATCAGAACAAAGACAGTACACTGAGGGAAAAATGGTTGCAATTACTATAATTATTAATTAAACTATAATTTATAATAATTTTCATTGGAAATTATATATTTTTAATAAAACTATAAATATAATAATTATTATTAACATTCTAGTAGAATATCGAATATAAAAAAGAAGCTCCTAACCTTACTGTAGTTGCATGACCTACCTATGTATAATTATTTTTCCATACAGTCGCAGTCACAAATACCATCCATTTCTTTCTAGTCCTATAATAAATATATAAAAATTAATTTCCTCGCTTTATAAGCAAAGTAAAAAAAGAAACAGGAAAAAGAAATTTTTTTAGCCACAGTGCCGGTCATACTTCCCTTCCGTTTCTATTAAGTTTCGCCACTTTTCAACGTCGTCGTTCCTTCATGCCGCTGAAACGGCTTTAGCGCACGGAGACAGAGCCTAGTTATTCACCTGTATAAATATGCAGAAGTAACTTGCGTCGCGGACGTGAAATACTGCGTAATAAAAAGTGCCGTAAGTATCTCCAGCAAGAGGCACCGTTGTGGGGCGGACGAATCGGGGAGGGGACGGGGGAGGGGGTGTGAGGCGGCTCGGGAATGGAGGTAGTCGGGCGACGCGAGGGTGCGCTTGCTTTTAAAAATGAACTCGGTAACTTTATAACTTTTTAGAGGATTACATCATTAGCCGGGCGGATGGGGAAGGAGAGACCTCCAGGGTTTTAATAAATTAAACAAAATTACCTTTCCGTTCCGGCGCTCGGTTAAATTAAGCTGTGGAGAAACAAGCGCGGATTCGTCCGCTTTTTCGTTTCGGTAAGCTCGCTTGCTAAGCTCACGGAAATCTCCGCTTTTACGCTAAAATCACGACGATTTTATTATTGCGGTCTTGTCATAATAGTATAAATTAAAATTCTACGTACAACTCTGATATTTAATACTGGGGAGGGGGAGGGGAAGTAGTAACTGTTTACATATTTACAACTTAACATTTTAACATTAATTACTTAATTACAACAATACTTTTAATACTCGAAATAAATAATCACTCTTTTTCAGTACTAAATTAGTCAGTATTGAATTGGATTTCTAACCAAATGGCCTTTATGAAAAAATACTATTAGATTTGCGAAAAAACTATTGGAAATAGTTGTATACTATTTGAATTAAATATTGTACACTATTCGTTCGTTATGGTTTTTTTCACTAATACAATATAGTTATAATTTTTTCACAAAAGAAGTTTTTCAAAGAATGCGATATATTCATAAATATTTCCTTTTAACAAGGAATCAATTAGCTTGTAAAAGTCAGGCTAACGTTAGTTTAAGTTTAGCTATAATTGCACAAAAAAACAAAGCCTGATATGCACATTTTAATAAATATGACGTGGGATGTAGGTAAATAAGCTGAAACACCTTGGCATTCTTCCATTCGCCTTGCAGCGGATTGAAATATAAATTTTCAAAATCCAGAGCTATAAATCAACGACAAACGAAGCCGTGAAATTGACAGGCCGGTTCTATGAAAATAAAAGTACGATGCGTCGTTGTCGGGACGATCCACTCTGTAAACTTCGGTTTGTTCGCGAAAATCCGTTTTCACTGAGCGTCCCTGAGGAGTTGCCTAGCTCCGGGCTTAGATCAGAAATTAATCTCACCCGGAGTTTCGTGAAACACGTATATTTACAGGAACGGAGACAAGCGAACGCGCGGGAGGTTTACGGGAAGGGTAAAGATCGAGGGTGTTCGAAATATGAAATATGAAGGCCGCTACGACGGCCGGAGCAAGTTTGTTCGGCTCCTTTCGTTTTGTAGCGGACGATGGAAAGGGCGAACGTCAACAGGGTCGTTCGTCAACTGCCCTGTAGAACCCTGGCGGCTTGACAAGGGAGAAACGGATTATGCCGGTTATTAGAAAAAAAAATAAGACGACTGCGGATAAGATGTGACACATTATCAAATGGGTTTGATTATAGAAAAAAAAAAAAACCTTTATTATTATATTCACTTTTGTTATTATATTTAGTAGTAATCTTTTTATATACTTTTATATGCTACTTTTTTTTAAAATTCTTTATTTTGCAGAGGTAACTTTTATTTATTTCCTTTCTTCATTTTGTCTTATTATTTATTTTATTTTTTATAAGCCATTGTTTTATTATATAAACTCACTTATATACACTTCCGTCGTTTTTGTTTAAAAATTAACAAATAACAATTCTTTGAGTATCTTGAATTTTGAAATGAAATTTAATCGTGATTAATGCAGCAATTTGCAAGTGGACTAACATACATTATTGTATTATCTTTATTAATAAAATTACGAAGAAAAACGCCGGATGAAGATGCAATGATCGTATTACTAGTCAATCGTCGTGCGTAATGAAATTCATCTAACTTATTACATGTCGCGCCACGCTTGACTTTTTCGAAATTGCCAACACCGCGGGGACACTCGCGCCACAACAGTGCCTCGTCAATACACATTCGTCTCGTGGGATTGGATTTAATTAAGGATAAAATTAAAGCTGGGTAGAGTAATTGCGTGATTAGCCGTTGCGCTCGGCAATCCAATCTACGGACTTGCCGAGTGGCCAATCGAGCCCTCTCGAAGGCGCATTCGAGCAATTTGCATCGAATCTACATTCCGATTTGTCCATGACAAAGGAGACACGGTAGAACCGAGACATCGACAGGGACGATACAGTGGCAAATTTTCAACTTCGAACTATTTTTCGCGTGAAATTTAGTTGTCTGTACAGAAAGCCTTAGTAAACTTGCGCGAGAGAGATAAATGCAACATATAAATAGTAACTTATAAATCAATTAGCACATGGAAAGCATGATTTTGTTAAAATATTTTGAAATTTATGAAATTAAAAAAATATTTTTTAAATCTGTATATATATATAT
>NW_017305884.1:1737913-1749171 GCF_001594115.1 Trachymyrmex septentrionalis
TTGGTCTAATTTTTATTTATAATTGTTAAAAAATTTAGCTAGATACAGATCTGCTACATTTTTTTGATCACCAAAATAATTTTTTAATCAATACATAGACATATCAAGCATGATGAACAACGCTGCAAAAAGTTTTGACAGTTTAGCAAACAGTTTGGCCGTTCCACACAATTATTTTGATGAAGCAACAATTTAATTCAAATATTTTAAATCAATATCTAACTAAATATTTAGATACTTCAACAAAATGGTTCTTTCTATGTGTAAGATATTCAAATTGTTCGAATTTCAAGGCGTTCCGCATTGTTCGTTACGCTTGAACGTCCTAGGTAATTACTTTGATAATCTAACAAAATTATTTTCAGATCCGTATCCAATGAAATCCCTGAATGTTTAAGCAAAACTTTTTTTTTCGTACAGAATTAGTACAAAGCTATTGAATATAGATCGATATTATTCCATCGTCATACATATAATCAGTATTCATAATCGCTGTGCCCCTTGGGATGCTTTTAGTTCAAATGCGATTTATCATCAAATTCTGCTGGTGAAATAACGGGAAATTAATGTCTTTCGCTATATACGGACGCAATTACATGGTAATTGGTCCGCAACGAACGGAGCAGTTTCTAGATAGCAAGCGCGCTATCGGGGAATGACAATTCGCGGCAGCGTAATGAGACGCGGCCATTCGCTGATTTTGCTGAATCCCCGAGCAAAAACTTCCCTTGCGGACGCTTCCCTTAATTGGGTTTATAATTGTTCCGCGCGGCCCGCCCATTGGAAGTACGCGGAACGTCTCCGCCGTCCACTCACGCTTTTCGCGGAGACGCCGAGAGCGGACGGAGCCAACCCTCATCGCGCGATACCTCCAATCGGGCTGTTCTCTGCGTTCTCTGCTCTTCTAATTAACATTCCTCCCCCCTCGCGGGAAGAGAAAGAGACCGCGGCTCCGCCGAAAGCGGCGTGATATCATTTGTTGGTGGGCGTCTTAATTAATCCCGTGGTATCCGCCTTTAGTGGCGCGAAAGGGGCAGGGCGTGGCTGCTCGCCGGCAGAAACAACTGAGCGAATGTGCAGTGTTGCTCTCTTTACCCCACCGATCCCGAGCCCAAACCCCAGCTCGAGCCCGATCCGCCGCCGCTGCCGCCGCCGCCGCCGCCGCCGCCGCTGTCTGTCCCTCTTCGCCCCCGACCGACCGACCGACCGACCGACAACCCCCTTCTCCGGCTCGACCCCCAGTCGTCCACTCCGGAGAACGTACCGCCGTCGTGGATGTCACGTGACCGGCCAGCAGCCAATCGACGCCCGCTAATGAGCGGCCGTGCGCCGTGCCGACGTTTAATTAATCGCCCGGAGCTGCATCGACAGCGGCCGGTGCAGCTGCGCGGATCGCATCCGGGACAGGCTCGCGGTAATGGTGCGTTTTTCCAACCGTCAAAGTCGGGCCGAGATCATTATGAATCTTCATAATTATGTCTATCGATTGTTTCTCAAAACTCAATCAACTTCATTGATTCTGTTGAATAAATGAAAAGCTGTCTCTCCTTGTTTTAATTATAAATCTGATTTATAATATATAGGAATGGAAAAATAACATTTAATCTAGCTTGCATTAATTTAGCTTTTTTTTATTTTCCTAAATCCCTACCAGTATATATTTATAACTAAAGCTTTCAAAGAAACTTTTACGAAATCTAACTCTGGCGACTAGTGTAAATGATTGTTAGTGATATGCACTTTAATTATGTTAATTAGTGCTAATCATAATACATAATTACGAATATTTTGTAAATTATCCGTTGTAATTATTATCAATTGACATTTTATTAGGATATAATTACTAATAATTATTTACAATAGCGTTGTTCTTCCAGAGCTGCATCTTGAATAGGATTCTTCGAGAGCTTTACAATTGTAAATAAATATTAGTAGAGATTTTTAACAAAATACAAGGTAAGTTAACGCAAACTAACATCAAATAAGTGTCATTCTTCCGTTGACATTGTTAAATGTAAATTTTTAATATTTTAATTAATTAATGACGACGTATAGCGTATGTTAATTAAGAAAATAAGTATTTAAAGATGTTGATAAACGAGTTTCGAACAAGAAATGTTTCTCCTTTTATCTGCAAGGGCAATAAACATCACACATCGAGAAACATGATCGATATCTTATCAGTCGAATATAACCGCGCTCTCGCGATTCTATCCTGTCTTAGGTTGTCAATGATCGGAACGCCCACCCACGTTGGTGACATCGATGCGATGATGACCGGCATCGATTACAATGTATCGCAGCGGCGCGAATAAATCGTTCGCGTTCCCATTTCGTTTCGGGAAATACATCCCGGAGGATTCAGACGGGCGCCGATATACGATCAGCCGCATAACCACGTTTTGATGAATCACATTGTGTATGTATAATGCGCCTGCACAACGTGACGCCCAGGACGTCGCGTATATCGTCGCGAGCCGGGCGTCTCGTGATTCTCGCGAAAGAATTCTATCCGCAGCGAGAAATTCCAATTCGCCGGGTAAAGAGGAACGGCTGTAGGGTACCGCGCGTCGCTCCTCTACGAGTACACACGTATCTACATCCTTCCATCCCCTGTTGAAATGCGAGCAAACGAACAAGCGTACGCGCGCGCGCGCGCGCGCGCGTATTCCTCCAGACGTATTTCTAAGTGCCGCGCTGGTGTGCGTTTCAGGTCGACGTGTATAAAGACGCACAGGACCGGTAAGAGCTACTTTCTCGCATTGGGCCGACTGAAAATTGATCCACTACACGTCTGGGATCGTTGATGGCGGTAAAGGTAACATTCCAAGTTATCGTTTACGACGAGATGCTACATTTCCAGCATCATATCTTTCGGTGAATATTTAATTATTTCATGAATATTTAATAGTAATTATAAGGTATTTGATAGTTCGTAATAATGGTATCCGGCAAATGAAATTTGAATGCCGTAATAATGAGTAAATAAATAATTACATGATAAACACGTTTTCCAACGGAAAGACTAATTTTGTTGAAGTATCTATAAATGTAGGTTGATAACAGAAATTTGAAAATAATTTTGCTGTCTCGTCAAAATAATTACGTAGAATGCTCAAGCATGGATATAAGAGGTGCTGCAAAATGTTTTGACATTCCAGTAATTATTGCAGCGTCCTACGTAATTATCTTAATGGTCGAAGAAAATTATTTACAAATCTATATCTATAGCTATTTTTTAAATACCTCATCGCTCACTTAATTTCAGATAGTTTGGCCAAAATGATAATATGAGAGCATAATGAAACTTGAACAAAGACGGAGGAAATGGAAAGCTTTATATGCAACCGTTTAATAAATTTTGAGGAATGCTCTAAGAGAGATTCCACCAAATTGGATAATATAAAATTACATAAAGTTTCCAAGTTGGTTCGCGCGATTGAATTGCACGCAATATGAATTATATACAATCATTATTCCGCTGTAATTAAATCACTCATACGTGATGTCTAATTTCGCGATGTAATTTGGTCGAGCTCTGCACGCGAAGTCAATGTACTTTCGGGGTTGTTATCCGCATTGAATCTCGTCGCCTCGAGATATTTCGCTTTCGGTCGATGTCGCCGGCCCTGTAACGCCCACATACGCGACCACCAACACCGACGCATTACTATACAGCGACGGTATGCATCGAGTGTCCTTCTATTTCCTTAAAATTCCGATGGATCGTATGCCCCTGCCCCCAAGCGTCCTACGTACACACACGCACACACTGACGTTCGTACGCGTATGCACACGCCGTCGAAAGCGTGCTTGTAGCACACATAACACCGAGAAGAAGAGAAGGCTCGTGCGAGAGGAGGAGAAGATGGAGGAAGCGGAGAGAACGAGCGATGGAAGACGGCGGTGAAACGAGAGAGAAAGAGAGAGAGAGAGAGAGAGAGAGAGAGAGAGACAAGTCGCGGGGAGGACGGCGGTGGAGAAGCAGGAGAGTCGTCGGAGGTGGAGAAGAAGACGAAGAAGTAGTAGAGGGTTGCGAGAAGACGGGGGTGGCGGAGGGCGACGCCGCCGCCGGCGGTGGTAATGGTGATGGCGAATGGCGATGGTGGTGGCAGGACGCTTTGGCGTGCCGTCGTCTACGTGCGTGTACATGCACGGGCACGCATACGTGCGCGTGAGTATAGGGATTCCAGTTTAAAAATACAAATGGAGTATCGAGCTTTCGAGGAAACGCGAGGTTCCCGCGAGGGCTCCGGGGAGGTGGCCTCCGGGATCCAAGGGGCGAAGAGGATGGCGGAGAGAGGCGACGGACGCGGGGAGGATAGCACCGGCACAGGGGGATGGGGGAGATATTTCAAAAATCGAATATTGATCAGAGCTGCCAATCCTACCCTCTGTAATCCGTACGTGTGCGCTGGTTGGCTCTTACGTATCCCTTAGGTGCAGTGTCTGCGTCCGCTCGTCCTCGAACCTTCGGCTCGTACGTCTCCGTCGTTCCTATGCACTTATGCACAGGAACGCGAGAAAGATCTGCTGAACGTTCAATGAGATGCCAGGAAGAATGGCTCAAGTGTTTTCGAGAATAATTGCAGCAATGATCGAAATGGCAATTAGAGAATACGACGAATACGAGTATATCAATTTAAAAAAATTGTAGAAAAATATTAATTGCTATACGTAACAATTTATGATTACGAGCACTGTGTAAATTAGTAATTGTATTCGCACGAATGCGTTGTTTAAGTATGCTTCTACAAGTATTCTAATCGTAGCATGTCCAACTATTCTTTATAAAGACGTCAAAGTCTTACACTAAGGAGCTAATACAAATTGTGCACACATACTCATTCTTACGTCCCATTTTTTTCACAGCCGCTACTTCTCTTTCACGCGAGAACGAATGCAAACGCGCGGAAAGCGAGAAAAGGGAGGACGTAAAATAAGAAAGGAGGGATGGCTCTCAGATTACTCACCCTTATATATGGGTGCCGCGGGCGAACCGGATGAGGCAGGGTAGATGGAGAGCGGGGGCGGAGAGGGTGGATGAAATCTTTTAATGGCAGCCATCCAACCGTCGTCTCTCCCGCTTCCTTTGCCGCGCGACCTTCCTTTGCCATCCACGTATTAGCTATTCTTATGTCCATCGGCACACAGGCACCGCTCTTACATAGGACATCCCTCTCAGTAATCGCATTTTAAATTACTCACGTAGGTACATAGACGTACGTACATAGTACAGGTGTAGGTGTAGTTGGATAGGATGGAAACGGTCGACGGAAGATCGAATGTCAGTACTCGCGGATCGATAGATAGGAATGGGGCGGTGTTGGGAGAATGATGATACTTCATGTGGAAATGAAAATGAGAGGTCGAAATAAACGAAACGACTGCATCTTCGTCTCTTGGCATCCTCACGATAAGGTCTCACGTATTTCCTGCATTTTACGTGAGACCATGATTTACCGAGATAAACATTTATAATTAATCTTTATAATTGTTATTTTAAAAATAAGGAACATTTCATATTTGTACGAATATCGAATTGAGAAAGAAACATGAGATTTTCAAATTACCATCTTTCTAATTTTAGACGTAATTGATCAACACATTTTAATGTAAGTAAACGGATTTTTATTAGATAATAATTGTCAGATATGTTTCGATACCGAAAATAATCGAATGTTATTATAAATAATTCAACAAAATTACAATATAAGTAACATACTCTCACGTATTATTAGCTAATGGCAATGATGTATTGAAAGGATTATGAAGACAATTGAATTACAATATAATAACAATAATCGAAATAACGGATTAGCTTATAAATATTCATCGAACAAGGAAACGTTATTTTGATGTTTAATACATTTTGAATAGTTATAACGTTGTATTTCTGCTAATAATCATCTTCCCAAAATTCAAGAACATCCCGAATGACGTGCGAAAATAGATGTATGTAAAAAGAAAAAAAATACGCACCAACGATCCACCTTGCAGCAACGATTTATTTTCAGCGAAGTGTCGCAAGAACCAAATTGACGGAATCGTTTAAAGGTGCAAGAAAGCCCACCATTCCGGCTCTTCGCGCTTAACCGAAGCATTTCCCGTTTTCTATCTTCGCCTTATTCCTTTCGCGCATCCTGCCCTCTCCACCCTCCCCCTCTCCCCATCTCTGTCGCCTCTTTCCTCGCACGGAGACAAAACACTGTCGTCTCATGTGACGGTGCAAAGAAAACACTAACAAAACACCCCCTGGTTCTCCGAGCCCCGTCTAACAAACGAGCCATGACACCCCATCCCCCCCCCCCGCGCAGCCTCTCTTCACCTACCATTCCATAATGGTGTTGGTAGGGCCGCATATGACGTCACACGCGCCCAGAGATACACGTACATAGAGATAGAGCCCGAAGGAAAAGCCGCGGCCCTGGAGGAGAAGTAAATCCATATTTTACACCACCACCACCACCACCACCACCACCGTCGCGCCGCCACCACCATCGCCGTCGTTCTCATCTCGATCCCACTACTATCACCACCACCACCACCATCACTATCACCACCACCACCACCACCACCACCACCGGTAGACACTGTTAGGACGCCTTCGCTTGTTTCGCCTTCGCTCTTCGCTCCTACCTCGTCCCTTCGCGACGCCTCCACCGTCCACTGCTTACATACATCCCCTTAAAGATCACGCATCGGCTGGTGAGGGGTAAATCCGACAGCGTAAGAGGGGTGTCTTCGACGGACACTCGTCACCGAATCGCTCCTCTTTTTCTCTCTCGTGGACTAAAAATAATAGACACGCTACGCGCGCATGACGGAGAGCGAAGGGACACGTAATTTATGGAATTTCATATATGAGGATTTATCCGAGAAGTTTTGTAAACGCGGCCTGGATAGTCGACAGCGCATTGCGCGCCAAGATCTACGAATAATTGTCAATGGGACGTTTTAATAGCTGCAACATGCTTATACATTTCAATATTAAATTGCTTGTCAATTTAATTTGTGATATTACTATTCCAGCTTCAGTTTAGGACTGTGTTTCAAAGTCGACAAATAATCGGCGGACAGTTAGCTTGAACTGAATATTGTATAAGTTCACATTCAATATTAAGCACGAAGAACCGCATTGATCGAAAATAGTATTTTTCACTCATGTGCTCATACATTTTAGTATTTTACATTCTACAACACTATGTAGAACGTTTTGCGTGAGTCTTGATTTTAATATGCTTGCGATGCTTCGTCATTTAAGATATTGCTTTAAACTATAATAAATTAAAAATTAATATTTGCATAACACAGTAATGAATGAATTTTATTCAGTAGACTGATAATATGAATAAATATTCCATCTTTTAATCACAAAGTTGCCAACGCAGGAGATATAAATTATATATGATTAATCAGCAATGAAAGTCATTTCTTCGAAATGTCAACGGTATCGTCGAGATGACATCATTCCTTAATCCTTTACACCAACACACCTATTATAGCTGCCGACAGTTAGTTCGCTTTAATCCGCAGTTAAAACAGAACTGGACATTGACCGATCGTTGTCGGACAGGTCAGACATCTGGTTAGCTAGATCTCACGATTCGCTTGGAGCTAGATTAATTATTTGCTTGCCGTGTCTCTTGACCACTCGCGATAAATCGCGAACTAAGCCTTTCGTGATTCGCTGACAAAGCAAACTATAGTCAACAATTGTATATTCAATGTATATTCAACAATTAAGTATTTCTTATAAAATATATGTATAGGTTTATATAATCTGTACACATGCAGGGTGATTTACAAATGCTTGTCAATATTTTAGAGGTACGCATTAAAATAAATAAAAAGACTCGTGAACATTGTATGTTCCTACATACTTTAGTTTTCGAGTTACGGATAATTAAAAAATGTTTACTTTTTGAAATATTGATATATGTTTATGAGAATTATCTTATATATTGTATAAGATCATTATATTATATATATATATCTCAATATGAAGAAATAGCAATAGAGTTTTTGGTATTTTTTAAAAATAAATATTTCTAAATTTCTTTATCGATGTGAGGAAGAATAACGAAAAAATGTATTGGATGTAAAATTTATTAGAGATTTAACAAAATTTTCTGATAGATTTTCCTCATTTTTTTCTAAGAAATATATTAAATACTTACATTTGTACAGACATATATTATAAGTAAAGTAATGAGAATTCTGACGAAAATATAGGATTTTCTCACGACATAACATGCCGCACAATAAAATTCTTATGTTGGCTTGCACATTTTAACACTGTATTTATAAATATATCTTTGATGTGCCGTTTTTGAAATAGTTTTGGCTGCATGCCAGTAACACCGATTCCTCTCCAGTCCGAAGGAAATAGAGGCGATACATTTTGGAGTTTGCAGTTCGTTAAAACCGTAAAATTGACACGTGGGGTCGAAGCAATCGGTCGCTGGCAAGGATCAATAATTCGATCTCGATATAAATTCGGTGGGGACAGGGGGATCGTTTCTCATCCGCTGGGGTCGCAAACATACCTCGTGGATGGGGTTGAAACCGATCGCCCTTTTTTTTTCATCGATCACCCTCCCCTCCCCGCCCCGATGCATCGCTTGCTACTCGCGTCTCCGGAATCTAATTTCATCGGTACGCCGGCACGTTGAAAGTATTATACCGAGGAAATGTGACGTAACGTCGATATTTCGCGTTTAGCCGTTTCTCGTTTCTGGGGAAATTCGACAGCTTGCGCGATTTTTAGATGGTTCTTAAGAAAGTTGACAAATTACATTTTTCTTAATAATTTATTTTATAAAGACGGAAAATATTGAGGAAGAGTAAGGCACACAAACACGATATTTATGGGCTTTATTAAATAAAAATTCGAAACTTATATAGAATATCGCGTACTCGTGTAGTTACCATTTTGATACTATGTATTTCTCGTGCCGATTACTGCGCGGGATCCCGTTGATTCAGCGATTCCGACAAACCGGTAGCAGTTTGGCACTAAAACCGATACTTTTTTCCACGCACGTCCACGGTTCGTGGCGTTTCGAAAGTTTTCATCGAGCTGTCGCGCGGCGTCGCGACGGGAATACCGGGAAAATCGGGGGGGTGGAAACGATGTGAATCCGCCGATTCCCGTGCGGCACAATGGCAGCTCGATAAAAATTGGCACGGCTTTATTATGCAACCCGGGTGTTAAGGCTAGGGTCGTCTGATGAGTCGACTCCAAGTTCCTCCTCTGGGAAATACTCATCGCCGCCAACCCCGTCGCGCAACCCCGTGATCTTATGGCGGGAATCTTTCGCACGAAATAGCTTGTCGTTTTTTCTTGCGCTTACTTGCCTTCTTTCTCGAACGAGTATTGAATGCGCTTATTATTCCACGTGTATTATATTATTACACGAAAAGAACGATTTTACCAAAGTATTAAAAAATTTAGTTAGATACCTAAAAAATAATTTTGTTTGACAATCAACATAATTGTGTGGGACGCCCAAAATAGTTGCTAAAATGTTAAAATTTTTGCAGCATTACTCATTATATTTGAGCATCCGGCATAATTATATTAATCGTTCAATAATGTTATTACACATTTAAAAAAAAAAGTTGTAATGTATTGGCAAGAAAATGTTACATGTGACGTTTTCTTTGATATTTATTGATTATAAAAAATTTGAATGTAGTAATGAAATATATATTTCTGTAAAATGTATTTTATTAATCGTAAAAACAATTAAATAGATTAGGTTTATTTGCCAGAAATACAATTCAACTTGCTGTATTTAAATAAGTTATTTCAATAAAATATGAATGTTATTCTATGAATTTTTAATTATTTTTTTCTCAATGCGAATCTACATGTAACTAAATTTTTAGATACTTCTGACAAAATCGTTCTGTAGAAAAATAATTGATGCGGATTTTAAACTTACATTTACATATTCAAAAATGATGTTCAACATAAATAAAATATTTATAAGCTCTATATCTATCGTTACAGTTGAATCTTATATATATATATATATATACATATATATTTATTTACAATAATTACAATAGTAATTATAACAAAGTAAAAGAGCAAGTAATTAATGAAACAAGATCAGAGTTACCTAATTTTAATTACTAGGCATTGTGTCTACATATATGCGAAATTACACTTGAAATTAATATTTACTCAAATTGCACATCTGCAAGTGCAGTTCTGTATAGTTAATCATTGCGAGACAGGTAGAAGATTATCTCTTATAAGAGTTGGTAGGAGAAAAAGAAGAGAAATTTTGTGGGAGAGATGAAGAAGACGGGAGAGAAGCAGCAAAACGTAGGTGAAACGTGCATCGCTTACGTTATTTCTCAGTATAATTCTGTTAGCCTTATACTCGATATTGTGATGTTCCATTTTATGCAATCCTTTCCTGCGAAGAGAATATATAAATATAGCAATGTATAATTTTTTGTTTCTTCAATGCCTTTTTATCTGTATAGTCTCCTCGCATATTGTGTTTTATTATTATTTTATTAAGTTTATTTTAGTTGCATAACACGATATATGTATTAAAGAATAGCACGTGATAACAAAAGTTTGTAGCTGAGATATACAATTGCTCGACACATTTCGCAAATTAGACACAACGGCATTATAGAGATCGTTCCACGGAAAATGTCGTCGTGTCGAGACACGTAAGGGGACCATGGTCATCCATAAAATCCGAAGGGTACGAACGACTACCACCCCTTTTCCCGTTTCCCCGCGTTATTCCCGAATAAACTCGGCACGAAGCTAATCATATTTTCTAATCCGGAGCTGGAGGGAAAAGAGCAGAACAGAGTCTGGGGAGAAAAAACTCGCGCGTTCCTGGCTATCATATAATTTTTCCGACAAGAAGCACTTACGCCTTCTCGTCCCCTGCTAGCCTATCCACCCTCTCACACGGAAACATGTTTTGTGCTGCACGAAGAAGGCGGAGGGCACGGAAGTGGATTTATATCGAGTTTCGTAGGAAATTTCGTAAGTTTCACATGGGAGAATTAATCTCACTCTTGCACGACAGAAATAAAATAATATCTACGATCAATCAAGTTACGTGCATATTAATCAGCATAACGATTAGCGTATATTTTGTGTTTTGATCAGTTTGCGGGATGTCACTTTCTTTTTCAATTATTAGTTTCAGCAAACTTAATGCGACTAAATCTTAACTATACATTTGGTCAGTTTGTGATTAATTTATGATGATATA
>NW_017305884.1:1749271-1762421 GCF_001594115.1 Trachymyrmex septentrionalis
TTATTTTGCTCATATTTTCTTTTCAATTATTATATTTGATCAAATTTATGCTGAGTTTTAATTATACATTTGGTCTATTTGTAATTAATTAACATAAGATTTAACAAACTTACGCGACTGACTCTTAATTATCTATATATTTTGTTGATTTCTGATTAATTAATGTGATTGATAGAATCTGTGTTGATCTATGTTGATAGAATATTTTTAGCAGAAAAGAAAGAACCATACATAAAATAATACAAAGAAAAATAAATTGCAAAGAAGGCAAGTATTGTATTTTCTCTTAAGATATCCGTCTAAAATGTCTGGAATTGGAATTAAATTTGCTGTAGCAGTTGAGAACTAACGAACAATGATTAATAGATGTAATTTTAATTTCAGCTTGTGAAAAATGAAATAAAAATTGTACGACTTAATAAAAATTAATAAAAATAGTACGAATGAGATGACTAGACTCATGTATAGAAAAACTGCAGAGATTCTGTCTTTGATATACATATATATTTAAATAAATTAATAAGAAAATATAAATTTATGAAAATTTATTAATTTATATATGTGAATACAATATTTTACAATGAATTACTAAGTGCACAATGCAAATGGTATACGAGTGTCGCCATCTGTGATCAAGAACGTCGCGTATAGTTGAGAGTTCTCGTACTACATAACGATTCTCTCTTCTGAATATCTTCTGCAATTTCGCGTTTGCCTTCATTTATTTGACTATTAGATTGATATCTATAAATATGTTTAATAATTATTATGTTATCATTTTGTTATACAATCACAAATGTGGCTGCAATCATTTACATTTGTGATAAATATTAAATCCAAAAATAAATACAGTAATAAAGGAAAGACTGTTATTTAAGAAAATTTTGCAATCTGGAAAAATCGGATATTAAAAGCATTTTGAATTTGTTTTTCTTTCTTTATCAACTTGAGCACTACTAAATATATTTATTTTATTATATTTATTCCGTTTAACACGAAAAGTGGCTGTCAAATTTGAATCTAAATTAAAATTGCAAAAACTTAATAGGAAATATAGTCGTTTAATGTCGTCTGAGCGGTGGGAATGCGAGCGAATGTTTATAAAAGGTCCCGTTAAAGCAGGTTGTGCGTTATCTTCCCTCCGGATCGTGTCGCGGCGAAAAAGTTGGAAGGTCTCCTGCCGGAGACTCTCGCGATAAGGATTATATCGAGCAAAAACTTGCCTTCGAGGAGTCTTCGAAAAATCGGCACCGACGTTCCAACGAGAAAAGTTACACCGCGGTTCGAGGCGTGTAACGAGTGAACTCTTCTCGGGACACGGCGGGGCGAGGGGGGCGCACGTGGAGGCGAAACATGTCGGAAAGGGGGTTGGTAGAAATTAAGTCGCTTCCCCAGTCCCGACGTTCCTCGAAACGACACCTCTTCTTTCACCGTCTTCCTCTCTCGCTGCACGCTGGATTCCGGAATAAGCTCGACCATCCCTTCCTCCCTGCCAACCCTTCTCCGCGCAACCCCTCTGCTTTCCTTGCTTTTTACCTTCCCCTCTGCTGTGACTTCGAGCACCTTTCCGCGCGACGGCGCGTGTATGCTTGTGTGTGCACACGCGCATATGTATACGTGGAACCCCACCAGAAGGGTAGAGGACCTGCGCGTGAGGGGTAGGTGGTACCAAAATGGCCGAAGCCGCACCCACGACCGATGAAAGTGGGAGCGAATGAGGGGAATGAGTGAGCGGGTGGGAGGATTACACGGCGGTGCACGTGTGTAGGAAACACGCATGAGTGTAGCTGTATGCGTGCGATACATGCGTCTGAAGTTCTCTGTAACTCTCGCCGGAGGGATGGCAGGATACACGGTCCTAGCCATACCTATGCGCTATTCGAAAGGTGTGGCTCGGTACTTGAAGTAATTAAATCCGGTAATTAGAATAATTAATTAATTAATTTACCTGCTAATTAAAATTGTGAAAATTGAGAAATACTTAGGCCAAGTTTTTTCCACTCGCTGAGTAAATCTCTTTCTTTTTATTATCTCAAACTTATACATTACAATTTAAAAAGATTATCGTCTTTTACGTATTAGGGAATTCTTTAATTAACGCAGCACGATGATTAATTTTATAACATTATGAAATATTGTATTTGATAATTGTGATAAAATTAATGTTGCTCGTATTACAGAACTATTAATAGTTCTAGTGTTACTACAAATAGACATTTAATTAATTAAAATGCAACTCCGTAATGTAATTATTATCAAATCTGATGTACTCGCTAAAGAAATGTCTGTGTAATTTAATCATTTACGTGCCTCTTTTATAAAATTTCTCTGTAAAAATTCAAAATTAGGATATTAATAAAAATCTATTATTCAATGTAAATTTTATTGCTTCTTTGTCAATTTCATCGCTAATTTGTACAGTTAGGCTTTTCAAACATCCAAATATATAAAATGAGGCTTGAAAGAATCTATCAGGGAAAAATGTAAAAAAAAGCTCATCGGAACTTATATCAGCTGTTCGAATGCACAGAAAATTTTTTATTTTTGTGAATGTAATAAAACGAATAAAATAATATTTTTGAATAACTGATGTAGGCTCTGATGGACTTTCTTGCATTTTTCTCAAATATCTATAGAAAGTCTGTTTCTTTCTTTTCTCCTTTCTAATAATTATTAATATATTATCAATATATTATTTTTCTGGTGATAGCAATTCTATAAAGCATATTTACTTTATTAGTTAGTTATTTAATTAACAATTTCATGAAGGCTCAGTAGGTAATGTTTTATCAACTTTAAATTATATATATATAGAATCAATCATAAAGCAATTAAAAGAATTGATATAGACTATCTGAATGCGCATAGTAATCGCTTCAGCGATTGCGCAAAGAACAATATCGCTTTTTTCAAAGTACAAAAACATGCAGATTCGATCGATGGCGAAGACGAAATTCCAGCGTGTTCTTGGGGGCTTCCTGCGGGAGACAGAGTGTCCTTTTTTTGTCGCCCTAAATGTCCACCCTCCTGCTAGCAAAAAAAAGAACACGGGAAACACGCATGGATCTTGATGCGTGTGGGAATACTTGCGCACTTATATGTGCGTATGTGTATGCGTGTGTGCGCGTGTTATTTTTTCCGAGGCATTAAGCTTGCTTTCCTGAGGGTAGGGATTCGTCGATAGGGATGAGGTATAGTTTAGTTTAGGGATTCCACGTGAAACACAGTCAAGGATTTTGCCGTTCTACGTGTCTCGCTCGTTCAGTAATCTTCGAAAATTCTCATATAATTCAATAACTCTGCAGACATTAAATTTTTACCAATGAGCTAAATTAAGTTTAGCAATATACGGAGTATTGACACACAGCATATTTCTTGATGCTGCATATATAACTTCGACTACTCTAACCTCTGGAGTCTATATTTATTCTTAAAGACGACGTCATTTTATACGTTTTATACTAAGCGAATTTTTTTATTCGTGGTGTCAAACGTTTTAGCCACTTCTTAAATTTGTCCTTTATTTTTTTATTCAACCGTTAAGCATCTATATCGAGAATTCGTGATTATCGTGAGTCCGCATTTTAATGTCCGTTATGTAAAACATAACTCTTTTACAATTCATGCAACCTGAATTTCGAAAACGACTATAAACCCAAGGACATTTACATAACGATTATAAATCTCCTGGTCGCCGTTTCATATCAGCGACTTCGCTATCGTTACATTCTTCCCAAGGCGTGTCCGCAATAATGCAACAGAATCGTCCAGGAGAACAGCAGAGGCTTTTTACAATCACAAATGTAACTCGGGTTAACTCAGCAATCCGTTCTTATTGCTCGTGCAGACGACGTAGGACGATTCATCGACTGCACCGAGCCGCCATTCGCCAAGGCTCGTTCACCAGCTCGGCCGACTGTACCCAGGGCATCTCACCATGGCAAGGAAGACAGACTCGATTTCCATTCATTTATTTTCACTGCCATTTCACTGATTGCCAAGCCTCCTCCATTCTTCCTCCCACCCCCTTCTTTCGCGTTCGGCCACTTTGGAGGACGCTTTCGCGATTCCGCCTGGCTCTAAAAATTCCGGCTTCACTTTAATCACCAGAAGTGCAACCTGTTCCTCACTCGGTTTCTTCGGAGAGTCAAGCACCCTATAACCTGTCCCTGAACGGCCTCGAACTCCAACCTTTCTGTTTCTTGTGTGTCGCTTGCGAAGCACTCCGTTTGCGAGATGCTTCATTCAGAATCTGCGTCGTATCGCGAACGCGTCTCGTCTTCAAACTTTGCTCTCTCGTTTCATTTGTAATATTAAATTTATTTTATTAAATATAAATGAATGCGCTCAAACGTTATCGGTCGGTGCCTTGAGACACCAATATCGTAATGACCAATCCATCCCCGCTGATGTCAATTGCCAGCAATTTCTGAAACAGAAAAAAAGGGTCTCGAAAGAGGAACAAGAAAGATCGAATCTCGCGGGTATGGTCGTTCATTAATAACTAGCCGGGATAAAATGTGTTTTTGGCAACGAAAGTCACGTATCCTAAATAAATGGTCGTGGAATGAGAGGGGAAAGAAGGGGAAGTGTAAGGGGAGTGGAATCGGGCTCGTGACATTAATGGCAGAAGTGGGACGCATAAAGCACGGGAAATCCACGGAAAAAAGGGCAATTTATGAGTGCCGGCAAAAAATAATGGTATGATAATGAAACGAATCGTAGCGAGCGCCGACCGAGCGTGCACTAACATACTTTCTCGAAACTAGCGACGAAGGGAAAATAGGAAAAGATGAAGAAGGGATAGGGAGAAATAAATAGAGCGAGAAAGAGATAGAGAAAAACGCAATAAACAGAGAGAGAGAGAGAGAGAGAGAGAGAGAGAGAGAGAGAGAGAGAGAGAGAGAAAGAAAGTGGAGGAAGAAGGAAAGAGAGAGGAGACACACAACCTTTCTCGCTTCGAGCGAAGAACGTGGGGAGTTGACTTCGGGGGTGGTCGAGCGTGGACTGGAGAATGACGTGTGTGGGAGCGAGAGGGTGGATAAGGAACAGAGAGAGAGAGAGAGAGAGAGAGAAAGAGAGAGAGAGAGGAGGGGGGAGAGAGAGGAGAAGAAGCTACGGTAAGGATAAGGGCAAATCCACGCTTATGAGGCGCGCCAAGACAAAAGCCTCCATTCCGAGAGAGCCAATATACGACCGAGCTGCAATTCGATATAAATGCATCTGCGCTACTCCTAACCCCTATGAGCTTCGCGGATTCGGGAAGGCGGAAGGGAGCCAGGATAAGAGAGATAGGGCGGGATGGCCGACCGAGGATTAGGGAGCAGGTCGATGGATGTCTCTGCTTGAGCGGAAAGACCGTCTTATCCGTCCGTTGCGTGGATTAATTAGGAGATCGAGGGTTATTCAGGATCCCATATAAACAATGGCGCCTTTTGGATGGAAACACGAGCCGTTCCGATAGAAACTGGAATAGATAGGATCGTCCTTTGACGATGGAGATTAAAATCTGGGAGTTCCGGGTTTTCACATAGAACATGAAAGAGGGATGAAAGCAACAGCGTTTTATTGGATATGTCTGTAAAAGCTGCTACGTTTAAAAACGCGCGAATTCATAGATTCTTTTTATATCATAATAAGTAAAAAATGGACCGATAGATACGTAACATAAATAAGAGAAAGAATTCTATATTTAGTCGAAGCGGTGCTTAATAAATATTATTAATACATGTAAACTTTTAGATATATTTTTCAGGTCTATAAAAATTTCCCGCTTATTTTTCTTTTATTTATGAATTCTTTGCACAATGTTTATATAAACGCATCTTATAGAAGAATATTAATTATTAAAACTAGTATTAAATTTAACTAGTATTAAATTTGATATATAATAAACGTAAAAAAATGTAAGATGTAAAATAAAACAACCATTTCAGAAGTAAATTCTTGGATTTACAATCTTTTTAGCGAAAATATGTAACATCGAACTTTTAAGTTACAAATAAAGAAATTTTTTAACAATTAAATTTTATTATTAAATAATAACTTTAGTATACCTCTTAACATTTATTTCTCTAAAATTTTGACTATTTTTGTGCACAAAGAGCATATTAAGTCATGTTAAATGAAATTAATCAAAGACATATCTTACGTTTATGAGACTGACCTATAGATATTTATTATCACAATAACAATCATCTCTTCAGTTTTGAGTTAAAATAATATTGTTATTAAGCAATCACGAAAGTGTGAAATTATTTAGAAAACAATGTAGTGCTGGTGAATCAAATCTAGATGGTGATCAGCCGCGACATAAATAATCGACGTAAATATCCCCGGAAATTGCACCTACATCCCGCCATAAATCCGCGACGTTCGCTGCGAGGGCGTTCGCGCTTGTGAAAAATTCCGGGCGATCTCGCGGCGCTTTTCGGTAGAAGAGCCATTTTTGTTTGCCGCTCATTCGACCCGCGGATATAAGCCTTTGAGGCGAAGCCACTGGAAGCTAATCTAATCCTCGAGTGTATAGCTGGCTCAGCGGTGGACACATGCGCGCAGCATGCATACACATACACGCGCACACGTGACGTACATATACAGAAGGATGAGAGAAAGCCAGAAATGTTTGTGTAATACCTGAAAGTAGCATTCGTATATACGCGTATGTGTGTCACCGGCGTGTGTGCGCGATGAGAGAGGGCGGCGGAAAGAGAGAAGGCACAAGGGGTGGCTTCGGGCGAGGGGGTGGCGGAGCCAGCAATGGCGCTCCGCGTGCGGGCGTTTATTATTATGATTATACTTGATATCCCCTGCCCGAAGCAGGGCCAGCCAGCCAGCCAGCCAGCCAGCCATCCAGCCATCCAGCCAGCCAGCCAGCCAGCCAGCCAGCCAGCCAGCCAGCCTGCGAAACTTTCCCTCCTTTCCTTTCCGATATTAATATTATTTTTGCCCGGGCGTAGCGGCCGCCATATATCTCGCTCTGGGCATAAAATCCATTCCCCGTTCCAGTCCCCCCTTCTACCCCCTAGACCGCCCCACCCCCTTCCTGTTCAAGGGAAGAGAGACGGAAATCGCGGAGAGAACTACCCTTGTTCGCGCGTCTCTCTTTATCGTCTCTAGTCCTTCTATTTTATATCTCGTTCTCTTTTTCCCTTTCTCCTTACCTCCCCTCGCTACAAGTCGAGAGCAACTCCGCTGGGTTCTATTATTAATTAATGGCGGACCGGCCATTTTCCTTCTCTGCGCTCAGAGTCCTTTGCCTCCGCCGAGGATACGAGCGAGTACCTTCGGCTGATTAACGTGTCTGCCGCACGCCTTCCCCGTAATGGCGAGTCACCGAGATCAGGTGCGCCGGGTAATGAAAAGAGGACGATGATGAACACTCGTAAATAAGCTTTTCGTCGTAGCTCCAACCTGACGATATTACGAAGGTACCGTAGTTGAAAATTGAACGCGCGTAGTCTTGAAAATTGGATCGATAAAAATTAAAATAGGAGCCACCTTTTTCTGACGTTTAATACGACATGCGAATATGAACTTGCACGTTTAATAACTCGGATGGCAAACTGACGTTATCTAATCGTAATTTTGTAATCATTTTGATGTCTTTCGTATCACTTCGACATCAAAATAACGATAAATAACGTCAGCTTGCTTGAAGACTTTTTGAAGTGGTCGAATCGAGCTGCTTTCTTAAAAAATTTCTCACGGATGACGACATCACTTTAATATAGCAAGAGAGGGTGTAATATTAAGAATGAAATCTCTTTCGCAACATTGAAATTTTATTTCCCGACTTGACGTTTTCTAGTAAAGCTCGCGAGCATCGCCAATGTATTCATTGTGCTATAAAACACTTGGAGAGGGATGCGTTTCTTTTTGTTGCGTTTATCCCGATTTTTGAAAGAACATCCCAAGCTAGAAGCTGCACAGCTCTCACCGACGCATCAGTCATGCTCGTATAATCGATGAGTTATAGCACGATGCGCCAGTGGGTGTTGCAACGTCAATCTAATGCAACGCATCCACCGGCGAGATTGCGAGGCCGGAACTTGCGAAAAATAATTCGTCAGCATTCGTGGCAGCTGAGAGTCACGAGTGCTCGGCGGGACGTATGGGTAGATGGGTGATTGTCGTCGACGTAGGACTGGAAGGGGCTGAATGGAAGCAGGATGGAGGAGGAGGAGGAGGAGGAGGAGGAAAAGGAGGAGGAGGAGGCGAAGGAAGCGCGGGTGGTTTCCGAGCTCCGTGTGAGAAATTTTAAACTACGATCACCTCGGGGGTAGCCCCGACGTTAGTACATAGAAGGCGGAAGAAGATCGAAGACGGCGCGCGGCGGGGAGGAAGAGTGCCGGGGGAAAGGGGGACCTGTATGGCTCGAGATCGACCCAGAAGACGCCCATCGCCAGGTCCTACGTGCAGGACATCATAGGACACGGGGGTTGAGAGAATTGCTCATTTGTTCGCCGTAGTGACGGGGCTGGAGGATGCCCTGTAATGTCCTACAGCCTCCTTCTACTCTCCCCCTTCCTCCCGTCCTCCCATCTTCATCTCTCCCTTTCCCTCCGCGCTGCCACTCTCCTGGTGCCCCCTCCTCCTGTGCTACCCCGCCGCCCCGCTTTAGCCACCCCTCCGACTCTCTCTCCCGTCGTGGCGGTGTTCGATCGAAATTCAATTTCCACCGACCCACCCCTCTCACCTACCTACCTTAGACCCCCCCCCTTTCTCCCCACCTCCTTCTCTACATCTCCTACAAAACCCCCTCCTCACCGGTCGGGAGACCCTCAGCACCCGGGAAAGGAAGCCACCGGCTGCATTCCGCGCGATAAATTACGTGGCTCAATTATTCACAGGAATCTCCAGGCGCCACTGTTTAAGCGACTACTACAGCACCGCCTGTCCGCCGCCGGTATCCTGCCAGGCGCGATGTAAACACGAAAACAGGTGATTTTAAGTGGCCGGCATGACGCAGCAGCTACGACCGACGATGCGAATCGCGGTCTCGATGCCGGAAAGCATGAATTTTAAAATAGCTCGGGTGAATTTCGTTCAATAATCGCGTACTATCCGTAATTAGCTAAAATGTGATTGGTATCGTCAAATCGAAACGTAGTCAGATCGATAATCGAAATGAAATGAAACTTTTCCATTCTGAAAAGAGGTATATTAAGGCATAAATAAGAGTTATTGCATCTTGGCGAACGGCTGAATAAAATATATCAGTATGAATGAGGACGGAAATTAAATGTTTACTATACGTATATTTTATACTTTAATATAATATATTTATTCCGTATTCTTACATCCTTCGTCTGCAATATTCGCGTAACTAACAGTTTTCTAAAATTTATTGTAGCTCTTAACACACGCAAAGAATTATTATATTTTCTTTTTTTTACTATCATCTAAACTTGTACATATCTCTCTCTTTATAGAAAGTTTACTAATCCAAGTGTGATTTAAAGATGATATTCTTTTGTTTATGCAATAAAATTTATCGAATGTTCATGATTATTTTGTAAACTCGAAGATACACAATGAAGAGTACTTTTAGTATTTTGCGATAAAATTGATACTAAAGAATCGGAATAAGTTGCATTTGTTATGTAAATTTGCGATTTTGTTTATGACATCTCTTCTTCCTAGAATTTTCTGGTATCGTAGCCATGTTATATATTCCTATGGCCGGTTGCCTCCCGTCAGAATGAAGCAATGGAGAACCAACCCACCATCAAACCAACCCCACCCACTACGGATCGTACCTATTTAAATAGCTTTTTTCCAAGGGGAACTCGAACGAACCCCACCCCTTCGTCTCTCAGTGCCGCGCTAGTTACTGCGAATTCCGAGATCCTTTTCAGGGCCTGAATAATTCAAAGTGAGAATATCGCTATTTTCGCTCTATATTCCATCGTAAGATTACTAATATTCTTAGAATTAATTTAAAAAATTCTTTTAACAATTGAATCTACATAAACATAAGATACATGTTATTCCTAGTTTGACAAATTCAAAGTAAATTTTATGAAAGTTTTATTAAAGAAATGTTAATAATTTGTGAGTTATAAATCGGTTGTGAAAACAAAAGTTAAATTAATATTTAATAATTTAATAATATTTAATAAATAAGCAATGAAACTCTATTTTCATTATTTGCAAATAAATTTTAATACTTTAACATATCATCTCACTTTGTGTCTTGTAAAAATACATATTTAGTAATAAAAGCTTTAAAATAATAGTAATTGTAATAATTATAATAATTACGATAACGTCCAACACAGAATATTTCTTAAGAGAAGATTGACGACAAAATGACCAAAGCATGACTGTCTCTTTCACTAAGCGTTTCTAAGTGTATCTCGTTACGCAGAATTTCACAACGTTATGTCGCTAACGTGCGCCATGAATTTCACATCAGATTCATAAATCCGCAATTTTACCGACTCTATAAAACGGCAAACAGCTACAACGTTAGATATTATTTAGAAAAATTAGATATTCCAAGTATCTCGTCAAGTCGACTGTTATCTTTTTTTGTTTTAAAACGGCGAGTTTAATTCGCGATCTAAGTTCGAATCGCAGCGACACATAGAAAGACGCGATATAGGCGCACATATACGCGTCTCGAAGAAACGACTAGCGCAAAGGAACGGCAGGGTGGAAGCGGGTGGCGATGGAAGAAGAGAAGGAGGTGGTGGAGGTGGAAGGGGATGGAAACAGACGTCCTTTGCACACAAAAGCAATAACGCTGGGCTGATATTCTACGTGGAGCCAGGCCACGTCGTCTCGGCCATCCGCCTCGCCGTGAGACCTTCTCGCGAGAGCGGCGAGCCTTCTCTCGCCCAGGAGCATATGAGGGTGGCCGCAGAACAAATACATTAATTTCACCCTCTCCCTACCCTCTCCGCCTCTCACTCACCGTCTCACCGTATAAACACACGCCTGGTCTCCGACACGCGCACGAATTCGCCCTCATCTTTCCGTTCTTTCCGTCTCATCCCCTCACCCTCTCGCGCCGTTTCTCTTTCTTACTCTCTCCTCGCTGAAGATACACGTGCGCTCACGCTCGGAGACACGGCGCGCGAACACACACACACACACATACACACGCACACACACACTGACACGCATATCCACACGCACAGAGACACAAGAGCTACCATCACTAGCTATTCGCGCGCGCGTAGCCGTGCAGACACGCATACGTGTGTGTATGTGTGTGCGTGTGTGCCGAAGCGCGTCCTCCGGCATATAAGTAAACGGGGTGCAGAGTGTATGAGGGGGTGTATATGGGTTGGGGAAAGGGGAAGAGGCCGGCGGGGGAGGGGGTGAGAAGAGGGTGGTGTGTGGTTGCCATGGAAACGCCCAGTCCCTCTCTTATAATTATATGGGGAAAAATGGCTCGCGGACTTTTACCCCGCGTTACACCCTCACCGCCCTTTCTCCTGACTCCGCTTTCCCTCTCCCTCCCCTACCCTTGCCATCGCGGTGGCAGCTCCGCTTCTTCTTCTGCTTCCACCTCGCCTTCTTTCTACGTACTCCACCACGTTTTCTTCTCTTCCGCTACCATCTCCTCCTCCTCCTCCTCCTCCTCCTCGTCCACCTCTTGCCTCACCTCCTCTACAGCGACTGCTTCTTCTATGCCTTCTACTTCTCATCCGGCTTCACCTCGCCGTCTCATCGCACCGCGGCACCTACTTTGCCCGCCTCGGGAATATTATGCTTGCACCTTACCGGGGCGACTGTGTAACCATCCTTAACTCGCTTTAAGGCTGACTGCTCGACGCGTCTTGGATTTCACGTTACTTTTCTGACACCGTCGTTCCTACAGTCAGATTCAAAATTGCCCCTCGCAGACTTGACTAGAGTAGTATTGTCATCCAAAATATTGTAATCCCTTTGACATTATTATATATCCGTCATTCAGGATGTTCAATTTCCGGCGAACGTCACACATCTTTCTTTCTCCATGATTGTTTTTGCACACAATGTATGATTGTATATTTCGTATATTTTTCAAAAATTCTTGAATTCCGTGCAAAATATCAGCAGTTTACATGCATCTTACGTTCGAATCTTCTTTATTTTTACGTATATATATATGTAATACGTATATGTATCTTTTGGCAGTTGGCCTGCAAATGAGAAATGTAACGCTACTTCCTTCGTATTTTGAAATGATTGATAACGTAACCGAATTTTCCAATTTTCTTAGCAAGATGAGGAATTTCTTCCCTTTGTTATTCTTATAATGTGCACCGAACAAACATCACGCTCGTGACTTGCCAAGTCGACTAGGTTCTTAAAACTTCTCCTAATATCGTTCGGTGTCTCATAAATGCACTATGCAGCTTGCTCTATTTTCGATGTTTCTGCTTTAGCGTTTCAATATCTATTTGTTGATCCAGTCAGCAATCTTTTTTCAATTTCAGTTTAATCTTTAATTTAATCTTTATAATGCAAATGAGAGAAAGAATCTTATAGTCGGTCGAAGCGAATCTTGGTACTTAATATCCGTATGTAAATTTTTCAAATATATTTTTAGTTCTAGAAACTGTTCTCCGATTTGGTTTGTCGGACTTGAAACGCAAGAAAACTGAAGCTGATATGGTATTCACAAATTCAGATTCAAACCCTAGCTGATGATTTAACATAATAAGTCCTTTGCTGTAATTAAATGCTTATTAACATCATTATTAAAAATTAAAGTTTAGTTTAATTTGTGAGATTATTGTTTCGACTTTAGTTTGATTGCATTTCAAGTCTGACAAACTAAATCGACGCACAGTTTATATAACTATACATTTAAAATATTTATATATGAATATTATTATATATGAATATTATGAATATTATTTATATATGAATATAAATTAAGACCGATTTGACCGAATATAGATTTTTTTTCTCATTTGTATTATTCTCATTTATTTTGTTTTTATTTTCTAATTATTATTTAATGCTCCCAATATACTCAAATTATTCAAGGGATGGTTTTTAGTTTAAAAAATTTAGGAATGGCTATTATGGCGAAATTTTGATCAAGAAAGATAATCAAGAATCAAGAATGCTCTTGAAGCACCACGATGGGATCGAATGGGAAAGAAAGAGAGAGAGAGAGAGAGAGAGAGAGAGAGAGAGAGAGAGA
>NW_017305884.1:1762521-1765461 GCF_001594115.1 Trachymyrmex septentrionalis
GCGAGGGAAGGACGGGGTAAAACGAAGATTCGCCGGCAGATAGCTAATAGTCTTTGGTCAGCATTTAGTGGCATGCTGTAACGTTCAACCTCTGCAGCAGCAAAACACCCGGCAAATTCTCATTTCAGGTCGCTTAGTAACGGCGATTGCGCGCAAGATACAAAACCTACATATGTATTTGTGTGTCTGTACAGATGCACATTGTGCTCGCGAACGTATCAGGATCTTTGGTACACATATATATGTATGAAAGAAGTGTCATAACGTTTGCATAAAAATTCATGGAAACGTTTAAATTTGGAGTCGACTCTGTTTAGCAAAATACATAATAAGTGATATAATTATGAAGATTTTTAATATTAAAAATAAAATTATTAGTAGTTAATTCGTATTTTTACGTACCTTTTGGGGAAACAGATTTTTAGCTATATTAAATTATGATATTTCTGTCAATAGGATAACTGTCCTTATTACTTATTCGGTCTTAGAATGCTTTTATATTTAAATAAGTCATAAAGAAAGCAAGATAGCAGAAATAAGAAAAAGTATTATTTTTATTAAATTAATTATTAATGTATGCGCGATACCAAAGATAATATTTTATTTTTTTAACTATTAAAGTATAGTAAACACTTCTCGAAAGCTATGAGGAATTTATGCAAGGAATATCGCAAGGTTTTAATTCGTACTAATAGAGACTTTATACATATTTTTTGCATCAAAACGCACTTGCGTAAACGAACGGGTGGAGAGGTACTCCAAAGAAGATGATAATTTAGCGAAAGTACAGCGACGATTCCCTTCCTCGGCATTTAGCAGCAAATCTAAGCGACCGGTTGGCGATTTCAGTGTACACACACGGCGGATTCTTATTTCAGGCTGCTTCCCCAGATAACGGCCATTGCCCGCGAGATAGGGTAGCACGTGTGTATATATTTCGCGTGCGGGGGTGTCTTCGGTGAGATGTGCGGAGCAGCGGGCAGATCAAGAGTGGTGGAGAAAAAGAGGCGGCCGAAAGAGAGAGGAAGCATATTGCTCCGAAGTAATCCTACTTGATCGCGGTTTTCGGTTTCCCCGTAGTGTGCGTGCGCGTTACGCCGACGCAAGTGTGGGCGTATAAGACGAACGTGTATGTGTTCATCTTATACGAGAGACTAATACTCGTACGTGAGAGCTCGAAGGATTACTGCCTTAGGAGCCGCCCCCCGACTTTCCCGCTTCTTTTCCCACCCTTTCCACCCCTCCCTCCCTCCCCCCCGCGGCTTTCGTCCCGTCGAACGACGGAGAGTCTTTAAATACCCTCGGGATGCGAGTGTCCTGGACACTGAGAACGTGTTCGGACGACAAAAAATATAATTTCGAATCGAACCTGCCGTCCCATCGTCTGCGGCCTTTACCCTCGTTCGATGATGGTCTTATGGATTAACACATTTCAAGAAATTTAATACGGAAAAATTGCAATCAAACTGAAAATGAAACTGAAAAAGCATGTCTCTGTATAATAAGTATTATTAATTAGTGATATCTTTTATACATATTTATTCTCCCCAGTCATAAGTTGTATGAGACGCATCTGAGGATTCTTTTATTAAAAATTTTCCTTTTTTAAAAATTGTATGACTCAAATTCTTAATTAATAACTTAATATTTATCTTTACATTTTTTTAAAATTACAATTACGCTCATATTCAGAGTATTGAAATATACATGATCAATTATACATTTATCATCTTCCAATTTCTATTCGTATTATTCTTTGACAATAAAACATTATTTAATTTCTTTGTGTTTATTTCGATATAATTAATAAGTATACGACCATTAGTTGTATATTAATGTATATTTAATTAACGCCACTGAGTAATGTTACAAATGAAGTCGAGTTGTTTTCTCGTTACAATTACACGTATAATGTTTTTAATTTCTAATTAATTTCATATTTATTATTAGTTTGAAATTGTTCTTCTTGAAATATAATTGAGTTCAAACTGATTGATATTTACATCTTTCAATTTTTATTCGTATTATTTTTTGAGAATATATAATATTATTTAATTCATTTGCGCTTATTTTGATATGATTAACAAGTATACGGCAATTAGTCGTATATTAACGTGCATTTAATCAAATGCTTGTTAATGCTATAAATGAAGTCACAAGTCGTTTTCTCGTTACAATTTATCAGAGACCGAACAAAGCGGATGCATGATTAGTCGATTTAATGAAATAATCCCCTTTGATCGGCCTTCTTCCCCGGCCTCGTCCGCTCCTCCCTGACCTTCCTTCGGGATTCCCTGGCATCCTCAAAGGGAAACACTTGAACCAGAACGTTTTAATTGCGAGGCCCGTAGCGATCTCATTGTTTCCGCTCGGTCTGCAAGTGCTGCCGCCGCGATAGCGATCATAGAAAAAGGAAGAAAATGCTTCTTAAAAAGTCGCAGAAAAATCTGAGGGGACACGCTCTTTGATTCTGAAAAAAGGACCGCATACTCCTCGAAACTCTCCCTTTACCTTTCTTTTTGTCCCGTTGACGTTTCTTTAAATCTTCGTCCCTTTTCATTGCTTTCTCAGTATTCTGCGATTAAATTTATTATAATCGATCTGCTTAATGCAGGCGCCTTTAAGACTTTCAAACGTAGGTTATCACAAAAGATTAACGCGTCAAAAATTAAATTTTACAAGTTTACTTATTTGAATATTTCCGATCTTTATATATATATAGAATTAATTCGAGTGTTTTTATACTTCTTTTATTTCAAGTGTCATCTTTTTATAAGATGGTTACATAGAATACCTACAAAAGAAATTTATGCACCGCAGTGACGTAATCACGGGCGATCGTAAATGCGCGAGAGGACTTAGTGCTGAAGGAAGATCGATAATGTCGGAGCTCCAGCTTTCTCTCTCTCTCTCTCTCTCTCTCTCTCTCTCTCTCTCTCT
>NW_017305884.1:1765561-1772675 GCF_001594115.1 Trachymyrmex septentrionalis
TGCTCCAGCTTCCTCTCTCTCTCTCTCTCTCTCTCTCTCATTCACTCACTCTTTTACTCTCTCCCTCAAGAAATCTTGGGAAACGCAAGGAAATCTTCGTGCACAATGACAGGGGAACAACGGATCATTGGCTAAGCCGCGGATCGTTAGGATTAATGAAACGTTTCAGCCGCACTGCGGCGACAGAGCGGAGCACAGGGCGAAGGGTAAGAAATGAGGAAAAATGGATAAAAACGGAGGCATAGATCGGTCAGCGAGGACACGAGCAAGAAATTCAAGGTATAAACAAGTGCATATGGACAGCTAGAGAAAAAGCAAAGGATGCAAAGAGACAGATTGGAAATCTGAATGAAGCAGAAAAAAACTCTGGTAAATTGATTTTATATTAATTAGCTTTTATCTCATCCGCGAGGGAACAAATGGGGGACGTAAAATAAGATTAAAACGAGTGAAAGATATTATAGCTGGGGTTAAGAAGATTAGACATTATGAAATAATGTAATAATGTCTTTAGTTTAAATTATAGGGCAAATTTTTATTTTTTATCTATATGAAGAAATAACATGACCAGGCGATATTTCTTTTATGTAAGCCTTCAAAAAAAATAATTTCACAAATATTTTTACAAGGAGCAATTCAAAGTGGAAAAAATTTTTTAAAATAGAAATGATATAATTTTATCATTTCATGTGTGAATAGCAGGCAATGTGCGAATAATGGCGGTAATACTGTGTCACTCGACGACAAAGGAAACTGCGAGAGAAACAGGGACGAGAACCACGAAAATATTAATAATTATGTTAATGTCGTAATATAAGACTCAGTAGAGGGACATGAACAGGGATAGTCGGAGAGAAACAGAGAAACGAAGGAAGGAGAGAGGGAGAGAGAGAGACAGAGAGAGAGAATACAGAGGTGGCTCTCTCAACGTCAGAATATCTCCTTAGTTCCCTACGATGGGGCTGGCTCGTCGGGGGTGTGGGTGGGGGTGGACCTTATTTTTATCAATATCTCGCGAGTTGCGCACGCGCAGCGCGCAGCATCCCTTCCGACGAACCTTCGAGGTCCACACGTTGAAACAGACAGAGGGAGCGAAAAAATAAACGAGTGGAAGGAAGAAGGAGTGAGACGATAGGGGGTGGAGAGGTGAGAAGGAGGAGGGCGAAAGGCGCACACTCGCGTGTGTATGCGCGTACGCTTCTAATGAGTGTGTGCATCGAATATAGGTGGTGGTAAGAGAGTAGGGAAAGAGAAAGAGAGAAAACGATGGAAGGGGGCCGCCTAAGGACCCCCCTAGGACAAAATGGAGCCCGCTTATACTCCGTTGCTACTGCAAAGTGCATCCTTCTCCTGAATCCTCCCCTCCTCTTTTCTTACCATTTCTTTCACATTCTATCTCTCTTACATTCATCTTTTTCCCTCCTTCTCTCTCTCTCTCTCTCTCTCTCTTTCTCTTTTTCTCTTCCTCTCTTCCTCTCTCTTCTTTACCTTGTCTCCTTCCACCAGGTATTCCCTCATGCGAATGCAAAATCGACGGAGCTTCTCGGGATAATTGCTGCTCCGGGACTCGATTCCAGACGCGAGTACATCTCGAGTACACTTGAAGGAAAGCTTTGCCCATAGTCGGGGGAGGGAAGAGACGGAAAGAGGAAAAGAGGGCGCGTAGCGATTTCTCGTTTGTGAAACGTTTCTTTGGACACGATACGGTTTGTTATCGTTCGCCGATATATAGCTTCGCGCGCTCGCGGATACGACGAGCCTTCAGGAAATCTCGCGAATATGTCAGGAATGTTTCTCCCGACGGACTACAGATAGATGTAGGCCTGTTTGAAATATGTTATAGCTCGTGCATGTTTTCAAAGCGCGATTTTGCTATGCATCTTTTAATGGCACGAGAAAGCCGAATTCATAATTTTTTGGTAATTGAATTTATAATGTGTGTGTACAGCGTGTGTTTAAAGCTTATATGGTTTTGTAAGCTGTATATTTCGTAATAGATTAAGTGACAAATGTAGTACAAAAAAAAAAAATACAATTGTAATGTTATAAATTTAGATAGGAAAACAGAATAAAGTATAATTATATGTACAGAATAATTATATAATTGCATTTAACACACAAAAAGGATCAAGATTGCATATTAAATTATGAGTAGGATTTAAAAAATAAATGAAGTACTTTTCATTTATTTTATGTACATTAAGTAATTTTGTCACGTAAATTATTTGCTCGCCCGAGATATAAAAAAATCATCTATAATTTGTTTAATATATTTATTTGATATGTTAATTTTTATGTACATGACAAATGTAACATAAAATTAGAAATCTTATAAGTCTTATAAATCAGAATGTAAAATTAAAATGCTCAAAATATAAAATAATCTATAATTTTTGAAATATATTTATTGAATGTATTACTGGATGTATTTTTAGAGTTATGATCAAAGTTTTAACTTTCGTGCACAACTATTTAAACGTTAGCTTAAGGGATATCGCGATATATTGCTTTCTGGCGTGCAAAAGGGTCTTTCTGCCTCTTCCTTTGTCACAATTTCTCCAACACATGCTAGCTCTTCTTTTTTCACTACCGGACAGTCGCGGTCGCCTTGTCGCGGCTCCGATCCCCGGCTCCTTAATTATGAATCACCACCGTCATTTACCTTTATTTATCGTTGTGCGACTCCACTTGATTTACCGCCACGATTCTCGCGCCTATTATTCCCGTTTTTTGTTCCACCGCCTTCGAATTTATTATTCCGCCGCGAGATTCCGTTTCGTCTTTTATCGGCTGGCGTTCGTTTCGTTCCGTAAGCCGATCGATAAAATCCACATTGTTACATTATAGTGAATCAAATCGCGTTTCTGCAAAGCGCATATTGACCATTTTGATGATAAACGAACCGTAATCGTATGCATACACTAATAATTAATTTCTTTACAATATTAATATCGTTTATATTAGTAATTATCATTAAGCAAGTGAAATGATCTCGATTTCAAACGTAAGGATTCTCTGGAAATTGCGTTTCCTCCTGGATGACGCAACGCGGATATCAGCGACGACTGTCTCTGTCTCTCTTTCCTCAACTCGTTCCCCGTTCTCGTCCTTTTTCCTCGCGCCGGCGAGAGATAGATATTATTTTCAGGCGGCGTGGCGGGGATTACCAAGGCGCGAGAGCGGGTGGAGACGTTGGTACAGGGGTGGATCGGGTGTTTTGCAGCGCGAAATACCCTCCATTACACCATAGGCGTCGTATATATAAGAGATTATTTTTCTTTTCTCTCACCTTCTTTTTTTCTCTCTGCCTCTCACTTTATCTCACTTTTTTCACCCTCATCGCCCTTTTCTGGCGCGCTTCTCGCTTTCTGGCGACGTCGGGAGTGAGTTTTAAGAGGTGATGTGAGAGAGGTTTCGCCTCTCAGCGTTCCTTTATCTTTTTTGAGAAATTGCGAAAAATTAGCTGCACGACGCTCGGCGCTTCATTACGTGACTCGTCGCGAGAAATGAGGAGAGAAAAGGATCGTTTGTCGGCGTGGATAGAGAGCGAAGGGATGGAGGGCGCACATAAACGACAAACGAGTTCACGAGTCGCTCGCGAATGTTTTAATCTCGGGGGATCGTAGGGCGCGGGAGAAAGCGTTTTCTTTTTAATGGAAGGCCACGAAGACGAAGGATAAAAAGCAACCTGCCCGAATCTGTGTCCCTCGTGTCTCGAATTTTTCATACCGCTTTTGTCCTTTCTTTATACATCGAGAACATTCAATCGTCAATGCGAATTGTGAACGTTCTTTAAAACTTTTTTTTAGGAATCTATATACGTGCGTCTTGTGCGGTTTAGCCATAGACTACTATTACAGTACGCACAACGTGTATAATTTAAAAGTATTAAAATTGTTAAATATATGTTTCTAAATCATTAGAGAACAAAATTATTTGTCATTACTTAAATTTACTATTTTTAATTTTGGCTCGTTTTTGGCCTTTGTTTTTTTTTATATTTGCAACTAACGGACTTTACATTTAATTTATTTATTAAATACTTCTTTTACAATGCTAAATTCCGCTTTTTTCGTAATATATACTTCACCTCGATAATTTTGTATTTGTACGTTCACGCTTGAGGCTAAGAATTCTTCTCGATACGGCGTATAAAGTGCATGCATATGTTTATGTACGTCACATTCTCACTATTTATGCATGTACAAATCACTAAATTCACTCCGTAATCTTAGAGTACATTTTCATTATTTATTTATGTATATAAATAACTAAATCAACTGAGCTTTATAACCTTCACGAATTATCAACTAGATGTTCTTGTTACACTTGTAATACACGTAATTTTCCGTTGTGCAATTTGATGGAGCCGAAACGTTCACAGGTTGCACTCGGAATATACGAAACTTATGACGCTAGACGAGACACGAAATTTTCCGGGTTCACCGTCCCGAAGTAGGCCAGGTGAGTGACTGGCTGACTGAAAAATTTTTCTCTCCTAGTCACGAGGGTACAGATGCTGGTCTATAAAAAAAAGGACTCCACCCCACAGGCACGGGTGCCCCTTAGAGTAAAAAAAAAAGTCTCCCCTCAGGAAAACCCTTGTACAAAAACCGAAGGGGGTCACTCACCTACCTACCGGTAGCGAGGGATAGAAAATGATCGCGAAGCATTCACACGTGGAACATTCATGAAATTTATAATACACCATTATCTCAGAGAAATATATTTTTTATAAAACTTGTTTTTCTCTCGGTTCAGAGATTGCCATAATTACTCATTTTTATTACTCAGCATTTAATCATTTGAAAGCTTTGACACTTGCATTTTTCACATATTTAACACAAAAGTATTAAGATTATTACTATTAATGTAGAAAGAATGTAATCGGATGATTATTTGTGAATGTTTACTTCAAATTTATTAGCGATTCTCTTATAATTAATAATAATTGGTATAACAGTCAGTAGATTTTTTATTAATTAACATAATAAATACTATATAAAATCGGACTTGGAACAATGACGAATAAATATAAAGACGGTAAAGAATCATATAATAAAATCAAATACTTTTAGCAATAATTAATTTTTATTACTATTAATTAATTGCATTTAAAAACCATTATGGATTAATTAATAATAAAAAAAATAAAATAATAATATGATTTAAGATAAATATTTTATTTTATTGTTACTTACAAGAAATTAATTAATTAAAGAATAATAAGTCACAGCATAATGGTACTTTTTAAACATCCCTACAACACAGGCACAAAACGCTATCCCGAGGAGCTCGTGCCCCAACTTTTTTTTTATTCTCACGTTACCTCCCTCATCCTCCCTCTCTCCCCGAATATTACTAGCCACTGGGTGGTTTTGAAGCCCCACAGTGCCTGTAATCAAACACTCATTATTCCTGTCCATCCAGGATTACGGGGTTTTTGGATTTTTTTCTCCAGGAAAAATCCCGAATCCACGTGTATCACAACGGGATTACACGGCTATCGCCCCGGGAGATGACCAACCGTTATAATCTCCATGAAAAAAAAGTAACGGCCACCTAAGTTGCGTTCTGTACCTCTGCGAGATGTAGTTTTGAGAATAGAATTTTGTTACGCTGATGTTAATGTTAAATCAAGGATTTTGCATTTATTTTATTACATCAAATATGCGTAAAGAAAAATTTGTATAAAGTTCTAAGGTGGAAATAGAAAAACTTAATATCTTATTTATTTTATGTGACATATATTTTTTTTTATTTCTTTTTCTATTTATTTCAAAGTAGAATGTGGTTGTTACTCATTTGGATGCACGGTACTCGCAACGCGATGACTTATAACTGAACCGAGAAGAAGAAAACGATAAGCGATACGAGATCGATGCTTACGAGCTGTTCGACGAAACATTTTCCGAACCCCTCGAAAGGGAACGATCGGTCGGCGAAACATCCGTTCGTAAAACGGCACATGATCACGTGTGTGCGGAAGCTGCCGATCGGTTTCGGGGTACTTTTTTGCGAAAATAACGGCGTTCCGTCGAAGAGAGGGAGTGTGAAAAAATGGGAAACATCTGTCGGTCCTCGATGTCTATCGAACGGATCGACTAGTTCTACGCGCACCAAGACAGAATGTTCTCAAAGCGCGACCCTTATAATGATTGACAAACAATAATCGCACAATTGAATTAAGAAAAAAAATTTTTAAGAGTAAAAATTGAATGTCACATGGTGCAGAGAGGAAATATATCAATTTCAAAATTTTGAAAATAAAATTTTATTATGTAAATGGAGTTGAATCATGTTTAGCAATATTTCTAATAGAAATGATTTTCTAATAGAAATAATTTTTTAAATATGATATTTATATTTTATTAACATCAAATTAATTTACCATGCTTTTATAATATCATAATATAATTGTAAAAATATTTTAAAATATAAATATGTATACTTATGCGAATATGATGAGGATACATTTACTTGGCCAAATTTGCAATAATATTAATAAATTCTTGAAAATGATTAGAAAATATTTACGAGCAGATAAATAAAAGAATTTTATTAGAATATATTATTATTTCGAACTATTTTATAGGATATACGTAAAAAATATTTGAAATATTCTATACACGTAAAAAGAATTAGTTATATTACGAGAATGAAATTATCTCTCATCCAATGGATGTAATGATAAGTTTGAAAAAGTCAGCATGAAAATTGCTGACGATCAGAAAGATACAATTCTTCTGTCGGGCACCGCGGGGCATCGTGTGAAAAAAATAGAGAAAAAACTATTAGTTCCGGTTCAGAAGGGGAGAGGGAGTGCGAAAGGTTCGCGAGGGTGAGGAAGGTACTTGTAGATGGAGAATGGCAGCAGGGAGAGACTGGACTTCCCTCGCGAGAGAGCTCACCCTCGAAGAACTCGCGCGCGGCCTTTCACGTTCATTTCATAAATTCTAATTTATCGCCCGCGGAAAATTGGATCCAGCTAATCCCCGTGATCGATGCCGCTCTATGTTCACGTATCTTGTAACACATTGATGCACGTGATGCATTATCGCCGATCGCATTTAGAAGAAAAATATTCCCGCGGTTCTAATCGATTTCGCGGCTT
>NW_017305884.1:1772775-1781780 GCF_001594115.1 Trachymyrmex septentrionalis
GTGATGCATTATCGCCGATAGCATTTAGAAGAAAAATATTCCCGCGGTTCTAATCGATTTCGCGGCTTGATTAAAAGGTAGGTTTCTCTAACAAATGATGAATGTAATTTCATAACGAAAAAACAAAGAATTATGGTGTTTGATAAAACCATATACTAAAATTATTTTGTTAATTATTTACTTAACATTGTTAATTATTTATTAGTAGACAATAGTCTTTCTGAAATCTTTGCTGTAGAAATAAATCGCAGAAAATATTTTATCTTTAGCCTAATAAATGATCATTAATAAATGATTTATTTTTGTATTTATAATCGTTCATGAATAAGAATTATGTAATTGCAGATACTTATAGTTTTTATAATTTAGATTAATGACAAAAAATATTACTTGATAGAAAAATGACAATTCAAAATTAGCAACTTTTCAACAAAGCATTTTTAAAATTTTTTCTTATTTTTGAAACGGTTTAATTATTTATTAATTAGGATAGTGGATATGCATAACTTTATTTTCTTTACATACATTATACTTTCAATTATAATGTATTCTTTGAAACTGTCATGATTTTAATTTTAAACACTACTAATTTTATAGAGTTATGTGAGTTTGATCTCTTATCAGAGTTATAATACTATTTTGTAAGCAATATATTAATAAATGTGTCATTTTTCCACAACAATGTTATTAATCGATTTTCTTTTATTATTTCAAAAATGCTAATTTTTTACTTATATCATATTTCTATCAACAAGCCAATATATTCAACGAAAAACTTCGATAATTATTTTGTACAGTCGCAGTTATAAACCAAGCAAGGTGGTGTTTGAAATGTTTAATAAAACTAATTTTTTATCTGGATCCCAAAATTAATTATTTAATGCTCTGAATACTATTATAAACTTCCTTAATACCGCTGCGACATATTTCTTAACTGCGAACTTGAAAGCAAACTACCCTTTCAAGTAAGCGCCAGCGTGACGAGGGTAGTTAGTGCATGTCTTTCGATTAGGCGATTTCCCTTTGACTATTTTTTTCTCTTGCCAAGTAGTTTTTGTCTCATGCCCAGATAGTCGCCGCTTTTTTTTGCGTCGGCCAATTTTCGGGTGTGCAAACACGACCCATTGTCGTGGCGCACGCGCCCTCGCCGTTCTCTGTCTCGTTCCGACGTCGCAGGGGTAGCTTGGCTCAGAACGCACCCTTTTTTTCGCCCTATCCATCCGTCTTGCTCACTCTCTACGTTTCGTCCTTTGCCTCTCCCCGTTGATTTTACCAACGGGATTTAAATATGCAAAGCGACTTTTTTTCAACGCCGCGTCCGCTTCTTCCCTTGTTTGGTCCGCCGCGCCCACATAATTACCGGGTGGCGGGAAAATAACGGACAAAAAACCGCGCCAGGAGCAAGCAAGCGGGACGCGGTGATGAGTTGAAAAAAAGATAAGAAAAAAGCCGATATCACAATTAGACCGGCCGCACTGGGGAAGCTGCGTAATGTTCCGCACAGCGGACAGAAAGGGGTGGCACGATTTAACCGCGTGAGGGGTGCTTGCCGGAACTGTAAACTCTGACATTATGCTCGCCCGCTGAGTAGATTTTTTTTTGTAGCGAATCACAAATCGACGCACTTGCATTTTGTTATGAAAAGCTTGTTAAACTCAAAGATGTGCGAAGATATTCCTTTTCCTATTTTTTTTCCGTGTAGAGTAAATTTTACTAAATTTGTTTTGCGTAATAAATAAACATTCGGTATTATGGTATATAACTTTTAAAAAATGGCATATCTTACTTACAATAAAAGGCAATTTACTAATAATTGTTAAATAAATGATATGTGACAAAGTATGAGATGGAATTAAAGGAAATATCAAATGAACAGTACGTAATAAAATATGACAAAAATTAAAGAGGGAATAATCTCTACCTATATTTATTTTGTAATTATACATTTTTTTACATAGCTGTATAAATTATTTATTTTGTAAAATAAATAGATACTTATTTGCGAAATATGATATATATTTTTAAATGAATGATATGATTTTTTATAACAAGAGACAATTGGCCAGTAATTGTCAATAATTTTTAATAATTGTTATGTGAATAATATGTGACGAAATATGAGACAGGAATCAAAAGGAATATTAAGTAAATCATATTTGTTAACATTATTTTGTATAAAGATATATAAATTTAATCATATAGTTATAATATTATACCGCAAGAATTTTAATAGAAATTTGTGGGATATTGAGATTTGTCACATTCGCGTATAAAAATAGTCGTCTTTCATACCGACAATTCGACTTCCATTTGTTCCTTAGAACATGTCGGTTTTCTTCCTTTAAATTGTCGTTTTTAAAAATAAATCGCGATATGTATCACTGGGATTTTCAAGTGGCCGGTCTGAGAGGAATGCTGCGTGCGAGGAATTAATGTACAAGGTGTGTCGCGCGGATTAGTCTCATTATTATTCCCCCGAGCGAGGCGACGTCGCGCCTCAGGGTGGTAAAAAAGAAAAGAAAAAACGTCTCGGAAGATTAACGAGCGAGCAGCCCTTATGAACCATCTCGACGCCTCGAAAACCGCGAGTGAGAGGAACAAGAGACAGAAAGAGACAGGGTGATGAAGGAGGGTAGTAAGAGAAAGAAAAGATGGATTACGAGGAGGAATTGGATATTGCAATTAAACAGTCCGCCAACCTTACAAATTGGAGGTTGAAGCTTTTTTCTACCTTAGGATCGCCGTCAGGCGTTGCTGCAGCCCTTAAAACATCGCGAACGTAGAGGGGTGCGGAGAGAACGGGTGCTCTCGTAGTCTCGTGGTACGGAAAAAAAATCCATAGGGGTTCCTCTGCGTTTATCTCTCTTGCACCACAGCATCCAGCCTGAAAAAAAAGAGGGTGAAACCAAAGAGAGTTGTGCGTGGCGTCAAGGGATGAGCGGAGGGGAAACTTACAAGGGTGGTGCTGATGGTGGTGGCGGTCGTGCTAAAGGCAAAACAAAAGCTGCGCGACATTCTCGGACGCCTTCGGAAACATGGCCGCTCGAGAGAGAGAGAGAGAGATCGCAGGAAGAAATCGTTTTTGTCAAATTATCGCTGGCTGAGATTGATGATTTTTTAAAACAAATATGTCAAGCGATAAAAATTATTTGTGGGAATGAAGCAGACCACTTAGGTTTTGTTTATAAATCGAATGAAAACAGTAATCCAAAAAAAACATTTTATTATAGAATATTATATATAACATAAACAAATAATTGAAAGAATAATAAAATATACAATATTGCAGTAACGTTTTAATTTTTCATCGTAGAGAAATATGTATAATTAAAGTTATATATAAAAAAATTCACCTGTCTTCGATACAAATCTATTTACTGCAAAAAAATTTATGCTTTAAAGATAAAAATATATAACTATTTATGAGTTAGTCATAACATATATTATTAAATTTTGTAGTAATGAACATCAGAATACAAACACTATCCGTGAATAATCTGCGGTCTAAAAATTTCATTCATCAAGAATGTTTACTACTCCGCAATTCTACAAGATTAGAAACTGTTTTAATCAAACTTTTTGCGAGCCGATGATTAAAAATTTATCTTCGCATCGGCCTGCATTTATAATGGCAAAAAAATCTATAGAGAGCGACCGCGCCCATCATATATAATAGATGGTCTCCCCTTCTCGGTCAACCTTCTCATCTCATTTCGCTGGTTCGACCAACCTCCACCTTCCGCTTCCATCCCTCCAGGCTCCCCCGAGCACCACCCATAGACTCCAACCCGCTTTCAATCAATATTTAAAGATTTGCGCCTTAATAACCATCGTGGCGTCATGTAATGGCGGGCTTCAGCTCTGATGCGTCACCTTTTATAAGGGTCACGAATTGATCTGCCTACTTCTTCCTAAATCTTTGGTCTCTTAAATTATCGACTGATGGTGCATCAATGTATGATATTATTAATTGTTGATATATCTTATCAGTTATTGATAAAGATAGTTTTCACATAAAAATATATTTTTTCTCATCACTGCTAAATTATAGACAATAAATGGTCTATATGAAATCTCTGTTTATCAATTGCCGCTACCTATACAGTCCTTACCTATCCCTATTTATCATCCTACCTTCATTTATTCGCGTATACCTATCACTCTACCTGTATTCCTACCTATATTACTTCATAAATATGCATTAACATCACGAATATAATACATTAATGGCAGCAGCAGAGGAAGTAGCTTTGTAAATGTAAAAGTCTTCAATACGAATGATTTTTACTTTAAGTTTCTTTATAGATTTAAACAAATCGTATTGAAGAATTTTACAACAGTTGCAAAGATGCTTTCTCTGCTGAACGCAGCTAATGTCTAACCATGTCCTATCGCGTATTGATAATTCAGCAGGATAATCGCGATCATATTAAATAAATAAGCGATAAATAATAATAATTAAAAATAGACTTTCCATCTTCAAAATATTAAAAAAAAATTAACAAATAACAATTAAAAAATAACAAGCTAATGAGAGTCAGCCTGAATGAGCGCAAGCTTTATAGATTTAAAAATTTACAAAACTTGCGCTTGATTATCCGCACTGGCTCTCATTAGGTCTGTTGTTCGTTGGTTAGTTTTGTATTTTAAATAAGAAGTAATTAAAAAGAAATTTAAGAACTCGCAATTTGCGAGCAAGTTATCCTCCCGAATATGCAATTTATCTTTACATATATACCTTTTAAAAAAAAAAAACTTATAGATGGGTATCACACACCAACCTACTTCATATAAATCTTCTTCTTTTTTCTGGCCAGATGGAACTCACCTTTCGTTGATCCTGGCCAATATTCTGGCTTCATATGCCAGAAACAACATTGCAAAAAGAAATACTGCTTTTTGCTGCCGACTAACATCGCCGGTAAGATTTTACACTTTTGTACGATGCGCGAAACACGAACACGTCGCGAAAGGACCATTATATAAATGAAATTGATTGAATATTAAAATAGATAATTAAAGTAGATAAGTAAAATAATAATAATCGAATGTTTCATTGAAATACGAACAAATTTCGCGTTTATTAAAAATATATATCATAATAATAAATACATATCTCCCCGACGAGAATTAAATCTACATTAAAAAAAAATTATTATGTCAACAACATTCCGATTTGAAAAGACAAGATCACGAATATTATAAAATTCAGATTAAATTTTATAAAATAAACTTTATCATATAAACAAAACTTTAATTAAAAAAAATAAATTGAAAATGACTAATCGATTGCCATCCGATAGAATCTAAGGCCCATATACATATTTTCATCGATTCGAACGATTCATTGCTGTAAAAGGGATATAATAAATTTCCCTTGTATTAATAAAAATCTTTCTTTGTATCTTGTAAATTAAAAGAATCAATTTTTTGTATAACGTATAAATTGTTCAAATTTCAAAATTAAGTATTTTAGGAGACATAAAACTAAACGAGATTACAAAAATAATTATAACCAGATAAAATTCTTCTGTTTCATGACAAAATGTATATTGGATCTCACGTCATATTATTAATTGGCACAAAATTCAGTTATCAATCACTTTGTATGGATAAGTTATAAAAGTTTAAGCTAAAAGTCGGTGCATTAGAGATACATAATAATTAATAATCGTAAAGTATTTTTTATAAAAAGCGAGATTAATAAATTGTATGAAATATACTTATATGCTATACAAAAATATTACTTCAATAATAACATCTAAAATAAACAAATTATAAAGCAATTTTTTAGAAAGCAATATGTGTATGTAAATATTGCTTTTCCGCAACAACATGTATAAAATTTCATTCTAGATGAATATTTGAGTATAGGATAAATGGAAAAAATAATGAAATAATATTCGTTACATTGTAGCAAACATTTTTCTATATTACATTATATGCAGATAACAATTTCACTTTTTGCAATTATTTTTCTCTATATATTTTGTCAATAAATGAATTTAGGCTCTAATGATTAATATCAATAAAATTAGTAGAAGCCTATGAGAACATTCGATTCTGACAAATTTTAGCATATGACCATATTAACTCACTTTAATTCTTGACATAATTTATATTTATATAAAAATTAGCAAACACCTTAAGATTAAGGTTTAATACTAAAAAGGATCCAAAACAGAATAGAAACGTATACATGTTTACATTGATTTAATATAATAAAAAATATTTATAAACACAACATACAACTTGTATTGGCTCTTATAAGCTTTTACGAATTTTATTAATATTTTTTATTATAATGTATTTTTCATTTTATGTACATCACAAATAAAACAAAAATTAAAATCTTAATCTCTCTCTATATTAATCATAAAATATAAATATCAGTAAATTTAAATAATAACAGTAGTAAAAAAAGTCGTTTAATTTAACGTTTTCTACTTCTGTTCGATCTCTTATATTTTCTTTATCTTCTTCTATTATTATATATTCAAAAAATTATATTATACATTTCTAATAAATAATAAACAAAGTTCAATAAACTTTGATGTATTCAATTTATTGATCACAGATAATTTTATTAATTAATATAATTATTAATAACAAATATTCTATTACTTAACTCTCTATTTAACGGCATTTCCAATTCTTTAAAAAATTCTATTTTTGTATACAACATGTGCATTTCGTATATATATTAAACTCGTATGAACAATAAGTTCAATAATAAGAGAAATCCTGGATTAAGTTTACCCTAATCTGTTCTAACTTATCCATTTTAAGACAATAAAGGATGTAGTATGGAATGCTATAAATATACTTATCCGTATATAGTTATTAAAGTTATACGTACATGCATCTAGATACACGGTATACTAATGAAATTACCACACATCCATTACCTCAATAAAAACGTAATTAATTCATTACTCACCTCGATGCGCAACAGTGGAGTTACATCTGCAACGTCGCTATGATGATTCTGTAGCAAATAAATTAAAATTCAAATTAAAACAGGGTAAAGAACTAATCATTATTTAAAAAAATAATTACTATGTGAACACATGCATTTTTTTTTAGAAGTAATCACGCAATTTTGAAAATATAATATTTATAAACATCCGCTTCTTTATTTATCATTTAATTAGATATTTATGAAAATACATTCTTGGAAGAAGACTTAAACAAGAATCAATTTTGTAAAATGTTTTAAATTTTTTAATAATTCCCCTTTTTTTCTAATTATTATTTTTAATTGATTATAAAATAAAATGATTTGAGAACGAGCAATAAAAGGTAAATTTTACATAAGTAAAAAATAATATTTACCCCAAGGTTGCTCCACCGGTACCCGATGTCTCTCCTTCTTCTCCTCAGAATTGGGTTGACATCCTCTTGCACAGGACACTCGCATAAAACACTCGCGGATAACACATAATCGCGCGCGGACTATGATTTAAAAAAGTCTTTTGCGTCAAATTACAATTTTATCAAATAGATAAAAAGTCCATTAGTCCGATAACTTCAATGGCACTCCCGGAGTAAACGCTTCATCTTAACGCAAATCATCTTAAAAATGTAATACACAGCTATTATCTCTCTGTATTACTATGTAATTATTAGTTAACTTTTAAAAATGTATATCGGATTTATCAATTCGTCATTATTGCGAAATAAATTCGGATAAAAAAGCTGAATCTCTTATTACATGTCTGTAAGATATAATTAGAGTCAATGGAATGAGCTAGAGATTATTAAAAAAGAGAAATGTTTTATTTATTACCAACAAATATTTCCTAAGTACAGTCAATTTTTTATCATATCACGAAAAATGCGCGAAAAATTAATTAAATTATTAATTACACAAACTATATAGTAATTGTGAAAGTATGAATCGCATGAATTGCGTTATTTGCATGAATACTTATTAATATTGCTTTTTTTATGAATTGTGTGATACTGTCCGAAATACATAATGTATAATCAGGAATTACATGTATTCAAGCGAGAGCAAGAGAAAGAGAGAGAGAGAGAGAGAGAGAGAGAGAGAGAGAGAGAGAGAGAAAATTTTTGTTAAACAAAAATAATTAAATCTAAATATCCGTAATTATCGCGAAATTGTAACAAATTCTGTTTTCGAAATTCTGTTTCGCGTTATATTTCCAAATGAATGAACCGTACGAAATATCTGTTCCGTGATACATGATCATCTCGATTTTTTTATAAATAATTAATCGTGCGAGCTAATAGTCGTATACTGTGAATATATTCATAAAGTACAATAGTTCGTATTATATCTAGCACATTTCGCGATTACGTTTCAATGTGAAAAATGTAAAAAACAGCGGCACGCGACACGGCTATCTGCCTGTACGAGCGTCGGTAAAGGAATGACTGCGCGGTAACTACGGTAAATGTGATCGCCTCGTGCCATTCCGTGTCGTCCCACCGCCCTTCCGCGCCAAAACAAACCCTAAGGTCGTGCGTCGATTATCCACGCATTGTGGTCTTTTGTTGCTTTTGAATTGTTTAATTCTATCATTTATTATATTCTATTTCGCATACTTAATTCGGGAAAAGTAATATTTGAATTATATATCTCTACAATGTTGGAATATTAGAAACATTTCACGTTAGTAATTATTAAAAAAAAAAACACCCTAGTAAAAATCACTTTTTATTTGTTGCTTTTTGTCAACACATTAGTTATTGATACGAAACATTTGAAATTATAAAATAAATGTCAAATATTCTTCGGTGTATCACGATATAATTACGGTATTACATTGAACAATTCAAGCCATTAAAACTAAACCGCTAAGTTCTGCGAAAATCGTTATGAGAAATTATTTCATTAATATTCCGCAACGAAATATTATACAAATTCTATTTTACTTTGTTTCACGTAATATAAAATAAAGTTATCAGTATATTAACATGCCGAGTTTGGTCGTATATAAAATAAAGTTATTATATAATAAAGTATATATATATATATA
>NW_017305884.1:1781880-1784170 GCF_001594115.1 Trachymyrmex septentrionalis
ATTAATTGTAAGTAAGCTTTAAAATTTAGTGAAGTTTTCTATAAAGATAATTTTTTCGAGATTTTTTTTCTTTTAAATAAGGCATTGCATGTAAAATAAAAATAAAAATATTCAATCGTGGTATTAAGAATGAAAATATATATATTAAAAAGATATCAATCATTTATCTTCCGAAAAAAGTATATAGTATTTCTAAAACATTTACAAAATATTTGTAAGACATGAAACAGATCAAAATTAAAATTATCTGGCTGGTCGAATTCCAATCTCTAATTTGCAATCTCAGTCTTCAGTGTGTAGTATGTACGTGTGATGCGAGCTTTAGCAGATTATTATAAATCAATAATACAGGAAGAGGAAATGCCTTGTAAAAACAGTTACATGTGATACTTACTACATACATAAATACGAGCATTTCCTGGAAGGAACTGATTCATCAAAATAATAATTATTGAAATAATTGCAGGCTTTATGAGTGTTTCAGGGGATTTTAATTTAATTCAAGTACAATTTGCGCACGTGCGTGCGTGTAATACGTGCGATAATAATATTCCTCGTGTTAATTGACATTGAGTAACGTTACAAAATGAAGCATACAACGAACGGTACGTAAAAATAACTAAATACTATTTCTTGTTTTTGTTTTTTTCCTTAAAAATTACCAAGGCAATAAGTCAGGGCACTTGTTGCTGAAGTGCCAATATAACAGTAATATCTGCGGATGTCGATAATATGTTATAACAATCTGTATATACAGTACTTGAGTGTCTGAGGTTCGCTACTAATAAACATTTCACGATAAATTCTTACGTAAATGTGTGATCTCCGGTTACGTGTACTTTCACACAAGATTCCACATTATGGTCAGCAAGCAGTCTTCAAGGTATTAATCTCTAAAACGCGCAAGAAGATGTTTTGTGCTAAAGTCAGTTCGAAAATTCCTCAAGAATTCTTCATTTCTGTCATCCGATATTTACGTCACATGTACAATACAAAAACGGTTTTAAATGTGTTTATCACAAATTTTTTTAATACGACAGTAAAAATTTGAAACATCTGATTGTTTCGTTAGTCCGGTATTTATTCGCAAAATCTTTAAAAGTCGTTTAGAAAACAGGTCGAAACCTGTGGTTCAGTAAATGAAATATAATACTTCCAGATTTTACAAGAAATTACTTGAAGATTATAATTAAGAACATTAAGAAACGGTAACATAATTCTTGACGCAACAAAATCTACAACTTAAAATGATTGATTAAAAAATCAAAAAATCACATCGATATTGAAAGGACAAAATATTACAATGTTGTGCGATGACTGTTTGACATAGTCGGAAATATTTTTGTACCAATATATAAATAATGACATAATACCGCTGAAATATATCGCGGTTACATGTGAGTTAATTACTATAAATAGAACTTTTGTAGCATCGCTCGTTATGAGAATCTCAATAATAATGATACAATAATAATACAATAATAATAATAATAAATCACATCTCTGATGTTCTTCGTAGCTTTACTATACACTAAAAGCATCTTTGGTTTCCTTATTATAACTTTCAATCGCATGTATACGAAAAGATTACAAAATGTGTGACTTTAGATTTTAATTAATCCAGATCGCGTACAAATATAATATTTATACTCTTCAAATATTGGTTCACCGATAAAATTATCGATTATACTCGGTGATTCGGCAATATTCGACTCTGCAATTCACAGTTTCACAATCCACCCTCTCGCTCGCCATTCAACAAAGAAAACAAGAGCTAAAAATCTCCATAATATCCATAACGTGATTAAAGCTCTCTTCGTAACACTTCCGTAATCCACGTTATCTTAAATACACTATGATATGCTCTAATTAACTTTTCATCCCGTCCGGCCGGAAATCATGTCAATAGACGATTTTGGTTGGAACACTGCTACAGGGAACAATCTGTTATCATAAAAATCTATTGTAGCTTTATTCTATCTAACTTTCTTTGTCGTTGGAAAATTTCACAAACCGAGGTCCTGCGGGATTCGCTATTGGGAAATATTAATATTAACGAATGTTTAATCAAAATGATGAATAAAGCGTGGAAGATTCGACAGTGCCTCGGCAATAGTTGTTCCGCAACGTTTAATAGTAATATCAGCAATAATAATTTCTTTTAGAATAGTAATAATCGCACATATGTACTTCCCAGGACAGTAGGACAATAAAAGAAACGCGCAATGATCGTTCTGCCAAAATCGTTACGTTATCATGTCACTTAATGATTGTTGTTCGAAGACTTCAA
>NW_017305884.1:1784270-1815803 GCF_001594115.1 Trachymyrmex septentrionalis
AATCGTTCTGGCAAAATCGATCGTTACGTTATCATGTCACTTAATGATTGTTGTTCGAAGACTTCAACTGTCTCGGCAGTTTTCGGGCAGCTTTCGACATAGAGCTTTATCGAGGACACGCGTGTGGTCCACCATTCGCCATACGTATGCAAGAAGGAAGCCTGACGCGGATTGCACTTTAAGCGTGGAACTAACAAAGACGGTCGTTCGAAACGATACCGCTCGAAAAGTATCAGCAAGGAAGTGCGGTCAGCAGTCTCAGCTTCTGATGCAACAACCGCGTTGTTTCGGTAATCATGCGGCGAGCAAATTCTTTATGTTCTTCGGCGTGTTCTCCTCATTCAAATGTTTGGTGGTATAGCGGAGGGCGTTCAGAAGGCCCTCGCTTTTACAAGGTGGCTGGTCCTTTAATAGTTTCACACAGCCTTTGACCTGTTAAATTTCCATACATAAGATCGAAGGAATATATAGGCGATGGGAGATTATTTGTAGCTTTTTACAATAAATATTTACAAAGCTGTCGAGTAGTAAAATAGTAATTTAGTAAAGAAATTCCTTTAACATCCCATTATATATTTTTAAGAATTTGTCAAATTTTAAATTTGTGACGACAAAAAATTTTTAATTTTTTTAGATTTTATAAGTTCCTTTTAGAAATTATATAATGAGAAACCTTCATTTCTTGAATTAAAAAAAAATGAAACATTCAGAAGTGCTAAGAATATATTTTTCTGGTATTCTTCATATGTGAATTCTGAAATAGAAGACTTCTCTAAGATTTTCAAAACTTTTCATTATGTAATTTCTAAACGAAATTTATAAGATTTAACAAAGTTTAAGGTATTTTTGTTAATTTTCACTAAGGTGGTGTTATCGACAGTTTTGTATATTATAGGAGCATTATATTGTGTTTATACAAATATATATTTTACTATATATATATATATATATATACACACATATATTATATTATAAAAAACGAAATCAGGATTATTAACGTTAGTTACAAAATCTTTTTGTCTCAAACATTACTACAAAATTTTTTGTATACTTACATCCACGTTTGAACCCTTTACAAAGGCACCTTGGGGATGTACATGATCATAGAGAATTACCAAACCTACCATAACCCTCAAGACGAAGAGCTGAGTTTCCTCTCGTTGGAATTGCGCCAACAAATTCCTAGTAGAAGATATTTCCCAAATTAGCTTCGCGAAGAAATTCCTGCTTTCTTAAGACAATTCTCTTCTTTTTGCATACTCATTGGAAATAGATAGATATACTTACGGGTTTTCCAACATTCGAAGACACACTTTTGCCATTGTACCAAGCGTTTCTGTAATGTTTTCCCTGGCTATGTCTTCGTTCTAAAAATAAAAAAAAATATATAGTTTTACGAGTATAATAAACGTATAATATCGTGGCAACTTTGCTATTCCGAATTTACAAATATTCTCAATACAAATTTTTTGATATTTATTGAAAAGCTCGCTTTTAAAAGGCATTATGTTATCATGAAATGCATATTTGCACATTGAAGGTAATACTCAATTAAAGTATTGTTTCGTTATCGATTTTAATTAAAAACTTGTATGTTATATCAGGCTCGCGTATACATCCGTACCACGTTTATTTGTCTGCAGTCTATATAGAGCTCGGGTAATTTAAATCGCAGACTAGAATACCTGTCAATTTTCCAGTTCAGCAGAGCCATTATTATTGTCGACAATTTTTTTTCTCTGTCCGTCTTGTCATTACATCGCATGTCGATCGTGTAACGCGGTTATTTGTCATCGCAATCAATATAAATAAAAGTTCACGATTCATTGCAGTGTTGTAAAATGTGTCAGAATAATTAATAAGAGTCTTGAAAAAATTTCAAATAAAATAAATAGTTTACAATATTGACGCTATTCTTTATATTTACTCTTGTATTTCATAACATGGAAGAAAAAATTGAATTGTTTATCAGAGTCAATCTTATACATATATATTATTTATATATAATATATTTATATAAATAAATCATATATTTTTTTATACATAATTATTAATATAAATCCATTTGAAAAATTAACAAATAATAAATTTGCGATTTTTTAAGATACACTGATCGATCAAATTATAATGTTTGAGTTTAATTACGATCAAATAAATAATGTTACGGAAACAGAATTATAGAAATTAGATTTATTTCTCCAATTAATCGGAATGATTAAGGGATAAACCGGGAAACTGCCTGGATAACCGCAGAATTTCGTCTAATTGCCATCAGTTGGCATCTGGTCGGATCAATAATTGTCCGGATAACAATGGGAGATCGTGCGGACGGGAACAATGTAGAGAGGCGATACCACTTACGTCCATCAAGAAAGTAATGGTCGCGTGACTCAGAACTCGAAGCATGGGTGTCGCGTGGGCGTAAAACAAGGACATTCGGTTAGCGAGTTCGTTCCCAACAACTAGGTCCTTTTCGGCGTTGTCCTGACACGTCAGCGATGCCCTCGTCAATGTTCTACGATAGTAGCTAAAGTCATTCTGAATCGCTGGCGTTTTCATTTTATACTCGTCGAACTTCAGTACAAATTCCAATATCTCCGCCAATTGCTTCACTAGTGCCTGTTGCGTTTCTAGATGTTGCGTCGGTGAAAGGTTTCCCGAGCATAATTGTCCCAGAATTTTCGGTACGATCCTTTCTACATAAATGAAAACAAATAAAAATTATTGTCGAACTTAATATCCAAATTTATTTATGTGAAATGGAAACGTTGTTTGTAATTTTAGACAAGCTACATGCAGTGTAATTAATCACTATTAATACATGTATTATTAGCTTATTATACGTAATATTATGTAGCCTAAAAGTAAACAGTACCAAAATTAACAGCATATAATGTAATAATATTGAGAATTGATAGAAACAAATAAATGGCTAATTTAAAAATTTTTTTACATATTTTCTCTCTTTCTCTTTCTTATATTAACTTTACTAGGATAATTAATAAACACCAAAATATAAAATTGCAGAAATCCAAATATTGTATTTTTGATGTTAATCTACTTTACATGTTTTTATTTAAAAAATATTCATTAAAAATAAGAATATCGAATGTAAAGATCAGTTCTGTTCTAAAATGCTGTTTTCCACATTTTGTATTTCCGATAATCACCAGTATCTAGCATAATTACCTTATACCACAAATATGGCTAATATAATTCCGCGGGTACAGGAAGAAGTTTTTCCAATATTCGATATCGAGTTTCTAAGAAGTAAAGTGTAACATCGCTATTTATAAAAAAAACTTATCGTTATTATAATTAATCAAGCATACCGAGTTCCAAGGAAAACTCGTAGAATCGTTTGAGTTTCGCTACAAGAGGTGCCACAGTTAGGTATGCTTTTCGTTGACATTCCTCCGTGGGTGCCGAGATCGCCTCTCTGATTTCTTTCCCGGCTCCTTTATAACACTGTATCTCCTCTAAAATGGACTCTGAATTTTTCAGCACTCTTTGCACCGCCTCGAATGTTTCACGTTCGATGTCCGACGGTTGTGCATCTGTGGAACAGACAAATAGGACAGATCGATAATTATCGAATAACATATGTATGTCTCTTTGCTATGCAAAAGCTTTTTTTGTTACATCTTATGGAAGATACATTTATTTCTTTATAATGTGGAATTGTACATTGTATAGTACAGCTTTGATCAAAAGTATAAAGCATCCCCACTCTTTTTGAAAAACTAACAAAATATTGAAATTGTTACAAAAATACAAATAATATTCTTTTTTCAATACTTTGTTAGTTTTTATTTCGATTTTATTACAATCTTTTCTAAGGAAATGCAATAAATTGATGCTTTATACTTGTGGCCAAGGCTATATTACGGAAAATATTAGTACACAGCGAGTAACATGAAAAATAGCACTTAGAATTAAGATTAAAACTTTTTACGAAATATCATTTATGTTATTACGACTCACTTTCGAAATCCAAGAAGACATCGTATTTCTGAGGGGTGCAACAGGTAGACTCATCTCGAGCCAAAAGACTCAAAAGCTTGCCCATCGTAAGTGTATAACTTCTTTCGATGAGAGTCACTTTACAACGTGAAAGGCATCTGCAAGTCAAAGCAATTCGGTTTACATGTTGCGAGTTTTCTTGTGATCCGACACAAATCATCATTTGATCGAACAAACTGTGACACTAATGCTACAGCATCATTCAAAAATATTTAAAAAAATTATTATTAGTTATTAGTTATTTTGATCGATTTATAAGAGACAATTTATGCCTACAAATTATAGACGTAGGCATAGACTTCTCTGATTTTAGCATCAATGCTCCTTTAGAAATAATTGAACATATCAGTATTTTTCTTCAATTCTATTAACATCTTTCTTCAATTCGTTATTTGAGAGAAAGAGAGATAAAAAAAACAAAGAGAGAGAGAGATTATAATTCAAGCTCCTTTTAAACCCAATAATATAGTGACAACTTCGTAAGAATGTGAGCAGTCTATTCTTATTATGTCTCATAGTGATATAAACGAATGAAAACAAATGCTTATTGTATAAAGTAAACTTCTGGAATATATGTATGTATAGGGTATTGCAGTAATACTATATATTAGACAGTTGCGCGAGACTTTGCAGAGGTAGGCACGGTTCAGTACGTAATGACAACGTAGGTATACGTTAAACTTACTGATCGAATGGCTCACGCACCTTTATACCAATAAAGTTTGCAACGTTTCAATTATGACAGACTTCAAGAAATCTGCCGAGCACAATCCGTCGTAGTGCCTAATATATATACATATTAATGCAACACTTCGAACATATATAATAAGGTCTATTGCTCCATATAATATCCTCGATATCGTTTCATTAAATTGAATCCTTTCAAAATTCTGAATTGAAACTTAAATTATCAATAAATTTAAAGCGGATTATGAAAAATGCATTGATAATTGATGTAGTTATTTATTAGAATCCCGTTTAAAAAGAAACTCGATTCGAAAGATGTTAGAAGCACTGAAGTTAAAGCCCAGAAATTCTTTAGAACATCCCGCATATCAAAACAAACAATTATAATACAATTTCCAATTGCTTTTCTTGCAAAAAGAACGAAGACATCTCACAGAATTATATCTCGCAGATACTTGCAGAGTGATACTTGAAAGATAATGTGATTGAGTTTCTGCTTGAGGTTGAAACCGACGCGACGAGTAGTAACTTGTCACCAGTCCGAGACTACAATGAAATTGAAATTTCAAGCCGTAGTTTGAGCGTATATATTCACTCAGAATGTATGCATATATATATATATATATGTATATATATATCGAACCGTTAATTCCGGATAGGCGACATACGCGCACGCCTAGGCAACTCGGATTAACGCGTATCCGCATCGATAACCGCGGAACAAATGGATTCTGCGAACTCGTCGGCTGGGAGATGAATCTCGCTGATCATTTTCAGCGAAGGGATCTACCCTCCCTCACCTGAAGCGTTCGCGAAGGGGTTCCATTTGGCCGTTCGCGCCGAGGACACCGAGATCTAACGATGACTCACGTGGGAACGTCGCGATCACGTTTTACGTCGCGCGAATGAGAGAGCAACCACGTCAGGGAGGACCGAGTTCGCTCTTGTCACTTGCAGCGTGCAAGAGAACTTGTGATCGGCTTCACAGCTTCTAAAATTGCGAACGGCGAGATTCCATCCCGTTCCGTCGTGCCGGCGACGTTATTTTCAGCACGAAAGTACGCGTTTTGCGCTCGTCATCTTCGGTCGTCGAGCCTCTCGGTTTCTCTCGGAGAAAATAATCGTATACATGTATTGCGCAAAGACTGGAATGCTGAAGTTTCCGATTCGTATGGATATGTCACGGTAAAAGCCTAATTAGTAATTATATATACTTACTAGTCTAGATATGTATTTATGTAAAATTTAGGAAAAGTGTCAACTACAAATAAGGATATCTGTTATTTCTAATAAATATGTTCATTTATTGAAATTTATACATTTCCTACAACACATTAGTCAAAGCATAATACCGCGAATCATCTATCACAATAATAGTATATATTTCAGTAAATTTGGAGCCATCTTCTTTTATAACGTGTTTGTTCAATTTTTATGAAATTTGGACCTATGGAATAATTCGATAACGCTTTATTCGAATCTGAGATAAAAAATAAAAGATCCAAAGATAGATTCGATATGACGGACAAAATTATAAAAAATTATTTTAATTATCATGAAACTCGGTTTTAGAAAGTTTTTAATCGTGAAGTATTATAATAAAGTAATATCGATCAGTTTCTAGTTTTCTTTTATTTAAAACTCATCTGTATTACTTAAATAGTTTATTGATTTTCAAATTAACTTTCAAACTTTGATTATGAATCCTAATGAAACTAGCTCCTCTTTCATGGAAGTCATAAAAGGCACGTAAATTGCATTTTAGTTTTAGTCAATGCGCATACGTAGCCTATTTTCACTTCATAATCTTTTTTGACTATTTATTGATTGTCAAGGGAGACAAGGATATTGGGCCATTTTACAAGCGTTTTGAAGCGGTTTTATTATTTCAGTTCATCCAAATTCTCTTTATTCACAAATGGCATGCAAAAAAAATCAACATGCCATTTATCGCTTATAACGTCACGATTCAATATGGCTGAGGTGACTACTCAGGAGCCTTAACTTTAAATGAAACATTCACGAATAGGCATGGCATATTATTGTATTAATACAACGAGAAAAATTTCTGATTGGAACAAGCACAAAATTCTGATCATATCAATCAGAATTCTAGTTTTCTCAACTAAATGAATTTAACTAGAAAATTCTGATTTGTTTATTTTCAATCAGAATTTCAATTAATGCAATTTCAATTAATACACTTTTTTCCAGTGTAAGGTAAGTTATATGATTGGCGTGCACATCTGCTAACAATTGAAGTGTTCATTTAAATTTGGTGCATCTTGTTTTTGTACTTTTACTAAATCAGGTATGAAAATGTATACTTCTATTTAAGAATTGTAAAAGTTTCATTTTCATTGCTTGTGAATACATTTATTTATCAAGTTAGTATATGTGCATACATATTTTTTAACTAGTAAATATATACATTTACTAAATTAACATTTTTATTGTGACAGATACATAAGTAATAATTTTCATGATGAAAATGCGATTCGAATTTGATCGACGCGATCCGATCTTAGTAGCTCAACTTGTTTGGAAGAACAGTTATGAAAAAAAAGAAAAAACTGGTTTTTCCAGTCAAACTTGATATCTTTTTCATTAAAACTTGTATCTGCTGTTGATATTAAAGGTTGATATTAAAAGTTTATAAATATACGAACTTTACAATTGAAGAGAAATTCCTTCCCCTCAAAATAATCGATCGCTGAAATTTGAATGCGATTGGAAAACTGAATTTTTTGAATATATAAACTTCTCATGTATCTATACACATATCGCTCTCTTACTTTAAAAGTGATACAACTGAAAAAACTACAGAAAAGTGTTCTACAGAAAAGGAAAAACTAGTTTTTAATTGGACAAAAAACCATTGACTATATTAACTCAAATAATATCAACAACTAGAACATATTTTTTATATGATCGAATATCATTTTTGTCATTTTTTTTCTTACAAAACCTTGGAAAATCATCTCTTTGAATTGTGATAACTTGATGATTTTTTTTTTAAATCACCCTTTTCGAGTTGTGACAATTTTGACGATTTTTCAATGAAGCTAAGTTTTGATGAAAATGAGTAACATTTATTTGGCTTATTAATGGTAAAGTCAAAAATTATATCGTTAAGTTGTGTCACTTTTTTGGAAGCAGCAATATGTACTTTTAAAAGAATCGATGGAATTATGATATATTATTATTCAAATATATTCAGTGTATAGTTTTATAAAAAATAGCACATTGCTACACAATAATACACGAATTTCTATGCCATTAAACTGTAATAGAGCATTTCATCAATAACTCCGAGCTAAATATCGATGTACGACATAAATAGCCGAATTGAGCTGCAATGTAAAATAAATATTTGTGTTTAACATTCCTCGAACGCTCTCCAATGCGGAACATTTGAAACAAGGACTATCTGTTGCAATATTCGTTTATTTGCAGTTATTCGTGATCTTTTTATCTACACATTTCCTTCTTATAACATATGTTTTTGATAAATATGAAAAAAACGTGCGCTTTAAAATATTAAAAATATATCTGTAATAAACCAATATATAATATTTTTCAATAACAATTTCGAAAAAACAATTTAATTGCCAATAATATAGAAAGAGTTGTAGTACTTTCAGAAGTTTCAGGGACATAGCTTTAGCCATAATATTGTATATAACATCCCAAAAAATTGACGTAAACGTTCTATATTTAACAAAAAAAAATAATAATAAGTTAAAAGCAATTTCAGTGAAAATTAGTATTTATTTTTGTAACAATTTTTGGTTTTGTTACTTTTCTTTGACTCTTATTATTACCGCCAGTAACTCTTTTGAGGGAATAAATTGAGGGTGTTCTATAATTATGGCCAAGACGGTATATTAAGCTTTTCTGCAACAAACAAAAAACACGATAGAATAAGCGGGAAGGAAATTATTTACGTCAAAAGTCATACTTTGCTACTAAAAGAAAACTTGCATTGCTGTAAAATTTCACCGCCTTGACGCGCACTGCAATTAAAAACGTATAAATACACTTGCCATATCGTTCACATGAATTGTTAACGAGTTCTACGACATCTCTACCTACGCTAATATCCACAATAAGAGTACTGTGTGCTTGCGAATCCCAACCTAACGCGACATTCTCATACTATTGTACTGAAACAATAAACCGACAATTCGTCCAAAACGATTTTCCCAGTTTCGATGCCGAAACTACCGTGCACTGGCAAACGAGGAGTAGAGTTCAAAGAACTTGCACATCAAAAATCTCAAGCGTCTCCCTGACTGATTGACGATGCAATAAAGTTATTGCGCAAACACACACATACACAGACATAATTTTTAGACTACAATTACAGTATTATGAAAATTTCAATCTCCGAAATATCACTTTAATTTTTATTTATAATGAAAAATTGACGAATTAAATTTAAAAAAAACAAATGTTTCCGAACAAATCCGAACTATGTCCATTTCTACTAATTTAGATTAATTCTAATCTCGGTTTAACTTACTTTCTTATCTTTTGCTTGAATGTTACGAATTTAAAAACAAATAAAGAGTAAATTAAATTGAGATTAAAGTTAATCTAAATCGAACATATCCCAAGATAGAAATGGACGTTAGAAGCCAGTTCCTCTAACGTCTACGTTTAACAATTGTGTTTATCTTCCCGAGATTAGAAATGGATAGAAACGAAGGTTCAGTCCAGCTGTGCTTAAAGTTAATGTAAACAATAACAGTAACATTAAGGAACAACGTTCGCTGAATCAAACGCATAGAATATTTACAGTGTTCACAGATTGACGAGATCGTTGTGATGTTTGCCATCTACTTTCGCACGAGCGGCTGGCTCGTCTCAGGAACTCGAATCGTGGAATCCTGGTAGCAGCGGGCTATTTACGAGGACACGCCGCGAATCCCGAGTGGCGTTAATCGCGTGACGTTTGATGGGCTCACCGTCGCGGAATCGCGGTGTAATCGGCGCCGACGGCGCGAACACATGACGGCGACAGGTGCACGCTGAACGGGACGCCGGTGGGAGCGTCACGGGGTCAACGGGCACGCGAGATGGATGCAACAACTGTCATCCGGTGGCCGGCCATGTTGTAGGTCGGGGGGGTTGCTCGTTCTAGAAGTGCGAGTCCTTCCCTTATTTGGTAAAACGGCGGCGGCGGCGGCGGCGGCACGCTCGCGCGCGCGGAAAATCGATTGGGGGTTGCTTCGCAGCGAGGGTAGCGAGATGGCGCTTGAACGAAAGGGGGGTTGCCAAACGAGTATCGAAATATTGGTCGCGTAAATTTAGAAGCGGCAAAACAAAAGGTAGCTCGAGGCGAACGATTTATCGAACGTAGAAGAAAACTAATTCGGTAGATGCACGAGAAGATCGAATCGATAATAAGAAGACTACGAAGAAATCACGATCCGAAAAGTTACGGTGGCGACTGTAAGCCATTCCGATACCGATATCAAGATATATTTCTGAGGCTTCTTCCTGGGAATCTGTCACGATAAATTGCAGAACTTATATGGCCACTTTACTTTAACTGCTGAGCGAAAGGTCGCGCCTAGAATTTTCGTTTAAACTTTTTTAGAAGGATAATCTTTCAAATTAGAAAAACGAATATGCAATTTGATATTAAAGTAGAAATTTGATTAGGCTTTTATATATATGGCGTTAAAAAAAAAGTTTCTTCATTAAAAATGATTTTTCATGGTTTATTCATATTAAAAAATCATACAATTTGCATTTGATGTTGACTTTAATGAATTCAAGACTGAATATTTTCCTCTACTTCTGAAAACACCGAGAATGACGCACGCAACTCCTGCGGCGCTTTTGTACCGCTCTAGTCCTCAAACTAATATCTTAGTTTCAATATTTATTCAAAAGCTACATACTGAGCTCATTTAACGTCGCAAACAAAAAAACTCGCACGCATTTAGACACGCCTGCATTGATCTGTTTAATGAAGATATTCTGTACAGCGATCGATGTACTTTCACGTAATGAAGTCTTTGATACGATAGGAATGGTAGCGCGCACAATCAACTGCAAATAATAGAATACACAATGGAACGTTATGGAAGCTGGGACAAAGTTTCGTGCACATTATCGATTCTACGATGTGTTCGATAGATTGATTCGCCATCCGAGCCGAAAGAATTGATATCCCTCGCGAGACCGTTATCCCAGATAATAATAAGATTGATACACGTGCGGGAGATGGATATAAATGCAGAGTGGTCGATACCACGTGCCTCGCACTGTTACTATCGGCACCAATACTACCACTTACTCATTTCACGGACCAACGGGGTGACGTCGACGTCGCGTGAGGGTGACCGACGTCGCTCGGGGTGGATCGAGTCACCCGGGGGAAAGCTAATCGAATTAGCATTCGCATCGCTCGGCATCGCTCTAGCTTGCACCAATGCCTTTGTGGGTCAACGCTCGTCGTATAAACAGACGTCTTCAATGTGGCCGACTTCGATTTTTCATGCCGCATGGAAATGTCGCGGCAGCGATCTCCCGGCGCAGAGGGCCGGTGCCCTATGACCCATTAACTTTTCCACTATAATTAATTGACGTTCGATTCCGTTTCTCACGCAACAAGGATCGAGGATTATAAAGAATGCTTTATTATTAAAGAAAATCTTCGAGCGTTTCCGCATCATTGAGAGAGAAACTGAAAAGAGAAATTTCGATGGGAAAATAAATGATTTGATAGTGACTTATGACTTGACATGATTTGTTATAAACGTCATCTGCAACGTTATTCCTTAAGTTTAATAGATTTTTAAAAAGATTGAACCATAGATCCGTACTAAAATTTTTAATAAAGAATTTCAATGGTAAATGATAATATTTAGTATTATTAGAATAAAAATATAGGATGCATTCCGTTATTCAAGTAAATCTATAGTTCATGTAATATGTATTACAAATTTTTAGTACTTGCAGCCACAGAATAACGAAACGCAGCCACATATATATCCTTATAAATATATTTTTGAATTTATATAAAGAAGCAAATATAGACTAGTATTTTATTTTTTGTTCTTCATTCGAGATTCTCATGAAAAATTAATAGTATTTAATTATTCTTTTCCTCTATATACATTTGAACATTGATTCCCAAAATGTCTTTAACTAGAAATAATTAAAACTAGGTCTTGATCCCTTTTATACAAAAGTAAACCATTCCAGAAAATTTATGTTGGATCTATGAATATTATATTATTCTTGTTTTATAAGTAAAAAGTTCCGGTCTATGAACAGGATCATGAAAGAGAAGCTATTCTTTTTTTATTTGACAGTGAGTACACGTCAGCTTTACTTTTATACTTTTTGTTTGAATATCACCTGCGTGACATTCAACTAATTCATTTTTTTATTTAAAAATATAATAATGCATGCATATTAAAAGATTAATAGTCTAAATATATTATATTATATTACTAATGCATATACATACATATCTCTTTGTGTCTTTTGAATTAAATATTTTGAAATATAATTTATATATATTTGGTAGGCTTCTCCAATTGATTAAAATAAAGTGTATCAAACCCTCTTATTATGTATAGCCAGTCGCACATATTTACGGTGACGTGTGTTCGCAATTGCAATGGTCGACTTAAATGCTGTTGCGGGGAGATTTTTGCACCTCTTTCAATATCACGATTGGATAATCGTCGGAAATTGTGGGCGAGGATAATTGACGCCTATTAAAGGCCTTTTTGTGCATCAATTCTAACAAATCAATTGAGATCTCCCCATCGTTACACACAACTCTCCGACTTGACATTATCTCTTGCGCATCTATATGATGCGACGCAATAATTTCACGAACTGTAAACCTCTTATTTTTAACAAGAGCCATTTCGCAATAATTTGACTTTCTTTAACTTTTAACAATATCTAGTATAGTATAATTTTTATTATAGACAAATGAAATTCATAATTATTGAAATGAGACTTTTTGTTAGTGCACAAATTGTCGTTTTACATTAAAATAGAATGTTTTCATTTGAAAAAGAATATCCTGAAAAATATCTAATTTTAAAATTATTAATGCATGCAAAGAATATAACAAATTCGTTTTACACGCGTTTTTACAAGAAGAAAAATTTCTGTCAAAATAAATGTAAAAGAGAAGGAAGTCTTTTTTTTACCTAAATACGTCAAAGCGTCGCGTCGTGTACGATATAAATGTCATCAGGCGTAGCTTCACAAAAACTATGATTAGTGACTTGTGTCTTCAATATGTAGTATGGACAGAGAAAAAAAAGTCTGGCCGTATTTCTTTAAAGAGGATATACCAAGATTATTTTTTCACTGAAGATATCCCATCTTTACCATGTTAATGAACATCGCAATAATTAAAATTTCGATATTAATTACGGTATACTAAGAAGGAAGAAAGTTGCACCACATCTTCATCAGTGTTGGTTCACTTCGTTTATAAATATGAGGCATAATTTGCCTTTTAATATTCAGCAGTTTTACGCAAAGTTATCGAAACAATTTCAATAATTAGTTATTCGTCATCCTTGGAAAAGATGCGTTCGGCAAAACTTTTAACGTAGTATTTGTACATGGTAAAAACATTTTTTATTTTCGTTAAAATTCTTGTTGAATCTTTAACATATCCGAGTGTTAATTTAACATAATGCGATTGTGTTTTATTTCAATATCTCGTATTAAATGGGTATTCAGCATTTCTTAGACCAGTTCAGTTAACTCTTAATCTAGGTTCAACTTATTTCCAACTGTATGATGTAAATAAATACAAACAAAAAAGATCTTCTATTGCTTCAATTATAAAGAATAAAATTTGTTGAAACAAATGGCTTAGCATGCATCAAATCGATGCTTTTATATGATATACTCATTTCACCTTCAAAATGTCAGAAACTCAGCGAATTTATGTCGATCATCCTTTTATTAAAAAATCATGAATTAAAATATCTTAATTTCCATTTCTCCCCGAAATGACTAGGCGCAATTGTCCTCGCATCATTGTTCCAGTCACGATGTCGCCAGACAAGGACTGATGCAATCCTGACAAGCCGAACACCGGCACGCATTAGTGCGCGTACTTAATATGGTAAACGTGCACGCGGCTAAAATGTCATCGAGGCACGCAAGAGACAGTGTCCCCAGTCCCCATGAGGACACAACATGCTCTTTAAATCATATATATATATATATATATATATATATACGCGCGCGCACGATACGTATAAGACATCTTTGTAGTCTAAGCATGACTCCCGGGAGTCTCAGCCTCCCTCATGGTATGTGACCCTGCCCCGTTTATCGATGAAGCGGAGTAATTATCGGAGTTGACGAGCGGAAACAAGAACTCGATACATCCGATAAATAAGGAGGACAGAGGGGATGCATTGCGGTACCGTGTAGTATAACCGGCTTTTCGCAAGAAAGTTCGTAAAAGCAGTTTCGAGTCGAAGAGAGAGTACCGGCGTGTTTTCGACTTACTGAAAAAGTAAATTGCACGATTCTTACGGATTCAAGATAGTTATTTGAATCCCGCGAGATATCGTAACCTACTTACGATAGTGATTTTAAAGACTACACTAATACAGGATTCACTACAGAAGTGTATGAGTGGAAAAAGTCTCTTTGAGAATGTCCTCAAAGGAAATTATTATATTCGTGCCGTTGATAAATAAATATGATAAAAATGTAAATGAAGGAATACAAGAGAAAATGATGGCTCCTTTTTTTCGTAGATTTGTCGATCAAGAGATTATGTTATTTATTAATTTATAATTAGAACATTTGTATTAAATTTAATGCATTTCAGATGGGATTTAAACAATCCGTCCAAATTTTTGTGTTAATTTAACACAAGATAAATATGTTATAAGAAAGTAATATAAAAAATTTTATTTAAACAACACGTAAATACTGATATAATTTGGAAGCAACTTATTGAAGCATATTTTTTAAATAAAATTAATTTTTATAATACGTTAAATTAAGATTTTATTCATTTTTCTTAAAATTTATGGTTTAAAATACATATTTTTTTATTTATCTACATATCTTTAAATTGTGTGTTATTTTAACACTAAGAAATGTTGAATATCAATTTAACACAAAATATTTTTTTTTAATAACAGAATTATTTCATATTAAATTAACATTCGGATATACGGTTTAAATTCAACGCAAATATTTTAACAAAGATTGGTTGTAACACAAATATAAAAAATGTTTTTAACTGTATAACGTCGTGAAAGATGAATTTAACAAAACCTGTTGTTTGATTGGCAACTTAATATTACGGGATTACATCTTCCTGAGCGATGAGAAATTCTCTCACGTTCATTGTAACAATCATACAGCGATGACAATTATGCAACGTCTCTTTTCTGTGGCAGTTCAAAATAAACAATAATGGGAATAAAAATAGTCGTCAAGAAAATCTCGTACCGGAGACTGCTAATTAACTAGGGGGCTATGGGAGTTCAAATAGCACGAACGAATATTCACGAAATTAAACATGAGAGAAGAATGCACATTGTAAAGTTAATGACATAATATCATTCTCAACGAATATTAAAAATATAATTTATTTCTTACGATTTATGTGCAATGCAATCTTAAAAATTTAAATAATCCGAGAGATGAGGTGAACAAAGACTCAATGAATATTAATAACACCATTTGTCCTTTGTACATAAATTTAAATGCAAATAAATTTAAATGCAGTAATATTATTATTACACAGTGTTTTTAAACTACAGAAATGACCTCTTTATTACTCCGAAGAAAAAAAAATATGCGATTGCTAGAAGTCCAGAGTTTAGATTGCAGCATTTTTCTGAATGCTTACGCCACTGGCAAAGCAGGGGGGATATCGTCATATCCCGGACGAAGACAGGAAACCTCCAAGTAAAATCCCCCTCCGGTCGTACGCACGTATGCGTCAACGAGCATCGGCGTACGTTTGATTGTAAATGAAAGCGGGAAAGAAGCAACGCAAGCGAAAGCAGAGCGATGAATAGCGAAAAACGTACGATTATTGCGAGTATTCCTTATCGATGATGCGGAGAAAGCGATTGCTCGATTCAGAATGAAAGCCTGAATAGCCCTATTTAATTTAAATATTCGATTTTGTTCAAAATATCAATTTAGTTATATCAATTAAAAAAAAAACAATTGTTTCTAAAAGGATATTAAAGCGGGATATTAAAGCGTGCGCTTTTATCTTTTATTCAGTAGAAATGTGTTAGAATCCAGAAATTATAGTCACAGATGTATACGGAATGTTAACTGCCATTTCAGTATTATCTAAAATCATATGAACGTCTTAAACGTAAAAGCAATAAATTACGGACGTGCCGAGATTGACCCAGAAAATCGAAAATTGCGGCACAAAGTGGATTCGTAATTGGAGAGAACGGCCCGCGTGGCACTATAGAACATTAAAGCTCTGACTGCACGCACGGTTGCTGTGGTCTAATTTCACATATATGTATATGTATATGTACACTAAGCCTGCATTTGTGATTCTAGGGACACGGTATCCGTTTCAGTACCCTTAACATTTAGCCCATGACGTAACGCTGATAGTTGCCTTATCTTACAGCTGTCAAGCAGATAAAATATCGTCCATTCTATATTTCACGCAGAGCACATCAATGAAAGATATTATTTTTTATTATGCTCATAAATGATAGATACAGTAGCTGTCAAAAGTTTCCGGTCAATATAATTTTTGTCAATTTGTTTTTTAGTTTGTTATAAGTTCATGTAATTCTTGTTATACTTATAATCTATTTAAGAATGCGATATTTTAAATACTGGTATATATTAAGTATTTGTATATCTAGATCTCTTTATTTGTAATAAGATTCTTTATCTGAGCAATATAATAAAATTACTTATTGATCGGAAACTTCTGACAGCTACTATAATTCAAATAATTATTGTCCAAGTTTCGATTTTCAATCTGAATATTAAAATATCAACCATTTTGATTATTATTGGAGTATAATTTGCTGAGAACAAACAGCTTCTTTAGACAAATTTTACAAGCGTTGCTTATACGATGAATCATGGTAAGAATGATTTTGTTAAAGTATCTAAAAATTTAATTAGATACAAATCTGAGAATGTTTTATTATATTCAAGAAACTCAAGTAATGCTGTAAAAAGTTTTGAGATCCTAATAATCTGAGTATCCTACATATTATAATTATTTCGATAATCCAATAAAATTATTTTCAGCTTTATATCTATAGGTGAATTTTTAGAAACTTCAACAAAATCGTTCTTTCCACGTGGTTATCTCAATATGTAAAACGGATAGTTTGTATATAGTTTGACTTTCGAAGTTCACTCGCGTTACAAGTTTTGATACTTTTCGTATCGTTCTCGTATCTGTAACAAATGGAGATCATGAGACAAATATTTGAAATTCTTTGATATCCATAATGTATTTTTCGGTATCAATAAGTTCGTCGATTACATATGTATAATGTCTGTTTCTATAGCTGAACTAGTATAAACTTTTGGAACTTAAAGTGAAATAAGTATATGTTTGATGGAAGCGAAAAAGAAAGTTATGGTACAGTTTAGTGTATGAATAAAAAACAGATTTATATATTTCGTAGAAGCATGAATTTCGCAATATTTTATTTTTGAGCATTTTCGAAATTGCCAGGCATTCCGTTTTTTTCGCTCGCTCGTCAATTATTGCGTAATATTGTAATGTCATATCATCGATATTTAATCCGTTATATTCTCCAGTGCTGAAATTAAAATAATGAAACGCAAATATTTTTAAAATTTTCTGTTTACAACTAAAATATATTTTTAAAGTTTTATCTCTTCTAGTTTATTTCAAATAAATATATCTTGTTTAAAAGAGTCCAGAAAATTGAGAGAGTAAACATTTCGAGTTAAGTATATTGGCCGTACGTATTAATTAATTTAACTTTTATACTTTTATTACGTCTCATAGATATAATTTTAAATCAAATTACTCGTATTACATTAAAATCTTACAGTTCCTTTTATTATAAGATATATTTCGTTATAAGATAAATGATCTTAATCAATAAATTGACAGAAAATTAACGAGCTGAACGGCACATTCAGAAAATCGATTTTCGCTTGGTTTATATTCATACGATGCGGAATTTTCGATGATACCATCCGATCGATGAAACATGCCGACAGCAATTGATGAATCCGCGTTTATGCTTTCCCCTTTACGTTCCTAGCGAACGATCGAATGACCTACTTGCTAATTGCCGGTAGGTGCGCCCACGCTCTAATTAACAGCAAAGATCGATGTGGCAATTAAATAATTCACGATTGATGTACAACCGACAAATGTGTAAAGTTATAATTGAGTATCAGTTTGTAATTAATGAAATGATTCAGTCAACACGGCGTTTGGAAGAAAATCTTAATCAAGAAATAAAATAGATTGTTTGCGCGTTGATGTGATTTTAATTCGAGAGAAATGGAGCGAATTGTAAAGAACAGCAGGATACTCGCAGAAAACAAACGTTATCATGTTGTCTAAGACAGTGACGAGAATAACATCCGCCGTTGTTGCATCATGATTACATTTGCGATAGACTTATGGGCGATAGATTATGCATCAAATGCAGTTTTCAAGTTCAAACCCTTCAGCACAGGAAAGCTAACAGGAAAATCGTTTGACTGTTCCACCAGTGATATTAATCGCTTCAGCAGATGAGACAGTGTCACGAATGATACGCGACCTCACTTAAATCAACCCGTTCGTTTCAGGTTTCAATTTCCTCAACAGTAAAATAAAAATTCTTGTTTACAGAAGCAGCAGTCGTTTGTCGTAAATTCATTCTTGTTTTTGCGCGTTAACGCAATAACAGATTCTCACATTTAGCCGGCGATCGTAAACACTAATAATATTTTGAAAAAATATGAGAACTGCCAACATATAGTTTTGAATATTTCTGGAATTATGCGAAATGTATATTGTATTTAGAAAATATTTTTATTTTATTCCAAGCACGAAAAATATTTTAACATTTAATATTATATTAATAAAATAAAAATTTATTGATGTATAATACTATCAGTATTATCAATTCAAAATATTTACTCTTTTAATTCTTGAAGACTCTTTAAACAAGTTGTACTCATCTATTTAAAATAAACTAGAAAAAATAAAAGCCTACAAAGAACATATTTTAATTGCAATTGAAAGTTTAAAAAAATTTGCAACGCGTGTGAAATGGGATAACTTTGATCCAAGTTTTCAAAAATATTTAGAGAGACAAAATATATTCAAAATTAAGATACAAAACGTTTCAGAATGTCTTTAAGACATCTTATGTTCAGATTTAGAACATGTATGCTGTCTGGGCATTGTCAAAATTTGAGCTAAAGTTATCCCAATTTTAGGCCAAAATTATCCTATTTTATGACAATGGATTTCATGATTGGAAATAATAACTAACTACGTTGTTAGTTACTTTGTGCATCGTATCTCTAGATTTCTTATTCGAATATACTGTAAAAACAAAAATTACCTCAAATACTTATACATCCATTATGTTTCTATTACATATTCAGATGATAAATATGAAAACATTTTATTATTTTAGTATTTTATCGTATACCAAAAAGCTTTTAGATTTAGACTATTTAATAATTTAAAGAGTTTTCTTCAAAGATAAAATGTTACTTCGGTCTACGAGGTATATACACTTGATATTTATTAATAATATTCATATATAAATTTTCGAATATATTTTTCAGTTGTATAAACTGTGCTTCAATTCGGTTTGTTAATTAGACTTAAAACGTTATAAACTAAATTCGAAAATAATACAAATCACATTATTTATTAATTCAATAATAATAATAAGAATCTTGAAACATTGCAAAATTTTCAACAAACTGAATCGGCGCGTAATTTATAAAACTGAAAAATGTATTTCCAAATTTACATAAAAATATTCTAAGCATCTGCTTCAATTAAATATAAAATTCTTTCTTTTATTTGTGTTCTTATCGTGTTATTCACTTATTCGTCTATTTTCCATTTAATATTGTTTCTTCAGAAAGCTTTCATCATTGTCAAGACAAACTATCTCATTCCTAAGATAAAAGTTTTATTTATTGCTTCTCGTCATAGGTTTCACCAAACTATAAAAACACCTTCATATACTCTAAAGTTTCGATGTTCTTGAAAGATCTTACACGGTGCGTTTCACGATTGAGAGGTTGAAAGAATGATTGAGAGTGTTGCTTCTTCTCCATCACACAAAAAATTGACGAAGATTGACTGGAAGAATTTACTTCAATTACACATCGCGTTACGAATATTATACATATTTTCCGGTTTACTTGTGGTGTTACTCCTGGCAACAATATTCAATATATTTCTGAATGTAACGAAGACGTCAGTAACTCCTGTTCCAATAATGCAAGGAGTTTTATCTAATAACCTTCATTTGTGCGCGAATCAATCGAGTTTTCCACCGAAGATCATTGAAAAAGAAGAAGATAAGTTAATTCAAAGCAAATTGCACAAAGATCAAAACTCGACGATAGAAATGCAAAGAAAACTGTACTTGGAAGTTCCTCCCAAAGTGAAAATACCTTTGCTCGACGAGGGAAATCATTCATCGAAAGTCGATCAGCCCACTTCTTATATGGATCACGAATCCAAAATTAATACAACTGAATCAATCAATAATATAAAAAATGAAAGAAGAAACAATGTCAATAACCAGACCACTTCTTATATGGATAACGAACTCAAAATCAATATTACTGAATCAAATAAAGCTCACAAACTCGAGACTAATAAAAAAGATATCATTAAACCAACTGAAGAGCACCAACCTGAAATTAGTACCACTGAACCAATCAAAAATAGAAGAAAAAGTGTAGTCAATTACAGGCAAACAATCGATCTCAAACACGAGATGGACTTCCCAAATAGCATAGAACATTTCAAGTATATTCCAACGAAGGATGATTTTACATATTATCATGTTGTGATGATTTAATACAACTAATGAAGATAACGAGGGAAATTATTTATCGAAAGTAATCGATCAGCCCACTTCTCATACGGATCATAAACTCAAAACCAATATTACTGAATCAGCTGAAGCTCCTAAATCCGAGATTAATACAACTGAACCAAATGAAAACAAAAAACTCGAAATCAATATCACTGAGCCAACTGAAAATCCCAAAATTAATACTACTAAACCAATCGAAAATAAAATATCCAAAATCAATATCACTGAAACAATCAAAGTTCACAAACCCAAGATTAATACTGCTAAAGATGACAAAAAATCTTCATCATCTTTCGATGACGACATGACATCTATCTTTCATAATTTAGGCACCATTACATATTTCATGAACATTTTTTAGATTACTTCACAATCCTGAATATACTCTTCATAGATCTCTTATTACCAGAAAGATTTAATCTTGGACAAATTTTGGAAGAAAGAAGAATATTTAAAAGATTTGGAGAATCCCTGCGATAAAGCAAAAGAGACGAGCGTTCTTCGATTCCAACTTAACATTATAGAAAATATTAACTATTCGTAAGTAATTGATGAAGTAGACGCATGCTTGAAAGATCTGGAGTTTTGTATTGACAATCAACGATAGACAAACCCAAAGATATGACACTTGATACTGTAAATGCTCCAAAGTATTTTTTAATTAGTAGTCCATTAATAAAGTTCTTTTTTTCGATTGGTCAATTAATTGCTTCGAAACATCTGTAGTACCAAGTAGACGCATCCACGCTGAGAATTAACCGAAGACTACTCGAGAGTTATATTATAACCAATTGAAGATCACAAACAATATTCTCTGTTTTTCGATTTAAAGCTCAAAAGTGCATAAAAAGTAAAAATGTTAAATAAGTTTCGTAAACCTTTAGATGTGGATACGCATTTATCAATATGTTATTAATAAATAAATGTACTAATTATTATATTTTAAGATCCTTCAAAATGGCTTTGGTAGATCTTTCGTTGCCAGAAGAATTTCATAACTTTGAAAAATTCTGGAAGAAAGAAAAGTATTGGGAAAATAGGAGATTTGGAAGATTCGGAGGATAAGATTCTCTGCGCTAAAGTAAGAAGAAAGCATTTCCAAGTTTAAAGTTTACGTTATATTAAATTGAAATTATTCGGGAATAATTGATGAAGTAGAAGTAAGATAAGCTTTTTATTAAACAATCAATATATAAAAATTAAACAAAAACTACGTGTATATAATCAGTCCAATCCAACGTCGTGAAATCGACCACGACATCCACGTTAAAAAATAAAAAATAAAGAGAATAATTTAAAAAAAACATTCTGTTAATTGCATACACTAAATCTAGAAATGAGAATGAGACTACGTGAAAGTCATAGAATAAAATCGCGTGCATTTCACGCATTGCATTCGTGCAAAAATTAATTCGTCAAGATATTATGGTAGAACTGACCGCAGGAATTAGCTCAATGTAGATAAATTTTGATTTACTTGTCTTAATTAATTGTTTCCCGCAATGGCATTTACCTTATTCGGCAGAAGTAATTAGGGGGGTTTTAGATTACCTATTCTTCTTTTATCGAAATAAATACTTTTCATTACTTTGCAAAATTGGTGCATCAATTTTCTATTAATAAGTTTTTGTTTCTGTAATTATATTAACTTTCTAATACCTTTAAGGATGTATTAAGTGTAAAATCTTTTCTGCAAAAAGTGACTGGAACGGGAAATTTATACTCTCTGTATAAAAATAAATATTATATACATACAAAAAAATAATGTAATAAAATTAATATTTCTTTATTTAACAATATTATTATATAATTTAAATGAAAATTTTCTCATTTTATTTTAATTTTTAATTTTTAAAAACATGTTTATTGCATAAATTGTAATAATTTTAGTAATTGTGTTTTAAATCGAGGCCAAACTTTTTTATATTACTTTGACATACATGTATAGAAAAATTTGTAATGTTTTCGTAATCTTTTAAATTTCGTTTAAAGAAATATATGTAATACACCCTTAAAAAGAGCAAGTGTGTGCGTGTGTGTGTGTGTGTGTTGTATGTGAAAAAAGTTTTTTAAATAAAATCGAGAATAAAATGACAATGAGAAGTTTTTCTCTTTAAATTTAAATTTTCTGCAGAACGAGTAGGAGAAACTTGAAGATATCAGATCTCTATCATTTATCACTATGATATTTTAAGACTGAAGTTTACAATTTCGCGTGTATCAAGCATAATAGTTTCTTTTACTTTCGTGCCTTATCCTTCGCGTGCACGAGGTGATGTATTAGGATTTATTTATCTCTATGTGAAAATTAATTCCACGAAGGTCTGTTATATATATAAATCCTGCAAATCGTTGAATATGCAGAGATTGCGGAACTGAGAAACGATACGTCATCGAGTAAATCGTGTGCGAATCATTCAAGCGAAAATGATAATGATTATATATGATCGAGCAACTTGTCGATTACTATTCAGGGGTACAATTTCAAGTTCGTGAATCACTCGCACTTATTATTACTTTATAGCATTGAAAGATTTTTATCGTGATATATACTATATATATACACACGATAGTGGCTTTTTTATTGTATAAAACTAACAATGATAATGTAATCGCTAATCCAACATTTAACTTACGATTTGTATATTACTTTTCTAAAAATATTTATCACGAAATAAAAAGATATTATTTTTTGGCTTCCTTAAGAGTGAAGTCAAGAGTTGGCTTAGGGGTTAAGCGATAAAAACATAAGCCGTTTTTTAATCGAACATACAACAGCATGGAGAATCCATGGAAACAGACTCCAAAAACAATAAAATTTTCAAAAGAATTATTTAATCGCATTTCGAGATTTACATTAGTTAATCAAAATTTTATAATCTCTAAACTACACGGACATACTTTTTGTTATTTTTGAGAGTAAATAAAAAACAAACTGATAAAATAAAGAAAATAGATAGACGTATAAAACAATTAAATAATAATTAATTATTTCATAAATGATAAAATAATTCGTTATTTTATAAATAATTAAATAATTATCTCATGAGCTTATACAAATTTTTTAATGAAATACTTAAAGCTTATAAAGTAATTTATATCGAGTGTTACATTATCGTCGCAAATAATTATATCATACTTCCTTTTGAATCGTACAAATCTCGTACGTCCCAACCGTGACCTTTACAATTTAAGTATTTGTTCCAAACAGCAAACTCACGATATTTGCGCATGAGAGAAAAAAATTGATTTACCTTCAGACGAAGCGAGACGAATCGTAGCATTGTTACAATTGAATTATTAAATGAGACACGATTAGACCCATATACGAGCAGTCAAACGCATCATTCTTCTTCGTTGCTTAATGTGCACTTCCGGTATCCTTGGCCGGACAGGAAACCACCAAGACTTCCCGAAAAGGACGATCCTCGCTTCGTAGCCGCGAAAAAGTTTCGTGTCGCAGCAGATAAAGTTTTATCACACGCACAGACCACACACAGCCCGTGGACTGTCGCAATAATGGTACCCTTGTGTCTGTCAACGATCAACCTTGTCTCTAAATGTTTACTCAAACGTACGCGAGCGTGTTTAAAATTGTCAGTCCCATCGATCAAACCGATCCACCGCTCGGCTGCGCGCTTCTCTCTCGCGAAGAAAAGCTTTAAAATACGTCCGTGATGATTTTGCCACGCTTTCGCGATAAGTTTGTTATCAGAGAGGAAAACTTTGAAATTGATATCTTCTCAACATCAAGATCAAGTCTGTAATTTACCTAATATTTAAAAAAAAACGTGAAACCGAAAGGTGCGTCGTAAGCTCTACGCTGAGCTTTCGAACTAGCGGTGGAACCGCGAATTCGGTCCAAATACGGCGATCGATTTTTTCGTAAATACCGCGGCGGCCGACTGTATTTTCTTTTTTTCTATATATAATTTGCAGCACGACACACGACACGGCACGGCACGACTCTCACGAAGGTTGTTACACCACTGTCAAAGCGACGGCGTGCAAGCAAACGCGCCGCGCCGAGACAGTTTCGCTCCGCGCGGCCAGCCAGTTAGACGCCCCCACTCTCGACACGTCACTACCTCCTGCATCGTGGATCTACAACAGCATCGCCGGCTGTAACACACTTTGCTGTGTCAGAAAATTTGCGATCGCATATAAGAATTAAGCGGAACTTAGCCCCTTCGAGGGAAAAGCAATCGTGTACGGGGCTTTAACTGTATTCAGTCAATCGGCAGCTTTGTATCCTAAAAATTACGTCGATTTCTCGAATAATATCGCTCCTAAAGTGCCTCACGATTCATTAAAAGTTTCATCCCCCTTCGTGTATCGAAGACAGACGAGAGATATTATTTTGTTGCACTCTGATAATTTTTATTTGCAAGAATATTTGTAGAAGTCACAGCACATATGCTCGACAGAGATTTATTGTAAATTTGCTTATTGCCTATATATTACTTATATTTTCTGTTCTTTATTTAAAATACTTTTTTTTTTCTTTCAAAAATTGTATTTTTAGCTGTTTAAATTTTTTTCCAACGAATAAGTTCCTGCATTGTCATGTGCACCTGACGAGAACATGTGCGGGTACTTACGTGCCAGCTGGACAACTAGCTTTGCCCGCCGCTTTATGAGTCATTGCCCTTTTGACGTGCGATTCTTATCATTGGCGTGCGATGTTGATTCGCTAATATGTTATGTTCCGATAAGTTGGTCAAAGATAAGCTATTGGATAGAAACGGATTGAATCTTTCTCTGCCAGATAATCGCATTTTTAGAGACTTGTCTAGCAAATTTTACAGCATTCATGGCTGCTACAAAAGTTCACGGCCGTAATAAGTAAATTTATTATAATGCTCGGATAAAGAAACGAGATACAAATAAAGATCCAACCTACTAGTACTTAATATATTCCAATATTTAAAATATCGTGTTTTAAGTTGATTATTTTCAGGAATTTTATTTATTTCTAATGTAAACAGATTGACAAAAATTATCGTAAAATTATAAGGTAAAGTGAAGTAATTTAGATATGTTAACAGAAATTTTGAAATTATATACAAAATTAAGGTCGCATAGCATATTCAATTATACGATAAATTCATTAATGTATGCGGAAGATAAAGCAAGTTGTTGTCCTTAGGACAATTTAAAAAACGCAGATTATTATAATGAACCATGACAGTGGCCCAAGGCTACGTGAGCGGCATGCCGATTCATTATCGGTATGATTTATCGGATAATTAGCAAAAGGAAGAACAGGTGATCATTATAACGATCTATTACAGGTCGGCGCGGATTCCTTTTGTGCCGTAACTTTGTGACTCACGCATCGTATAAAATTGCAAGCGAATCATTATTCTCAACAATAGTGACCTTACTGTCGTGCGCTTTTAAAATCAAATCCAGCCATAGCACTTCAATGACTTCCACACTAGTTTTTAGCTCCAATTTGTGCAACCATCGAACTTTTTTCTCGAGAAACATCAAAGAGTACGAAATAAAGTGTCGGCAAGCTCTATTCACATTGATTTTATATAATTGTTCCTACACAGCTGGCAAATTTCTATTAAATTTAATACAAATTTAACACATTTCATATGTCCCAAACGATCTACTCAAATTTTTATGTTAATTTAATACAGAATGAGAGAGTATGTTAAAAATAATATAGACATTATATAAAAGTTAACACAAAAAGCATTTGACACAATTCAGAAACAAATTGTGGAAGCATATTTTTTAATAATATTTAATAGCATTTACAATATGTAATAACATTAGCATTTATAATATATTAAATTTACCTCTATCAAATCATAACACAGTTGATAGATATAGCTTATTGAAGTAACTTTTCATCAAATAATAAAAAGAACTTGTGAAAAATAAATTTCAAAAATAAGATAAATCGAATAACGAATTTTAAATCACCACAACAAATACTAGCGATACTATGGAAACTTATAACTAAAATCAGTTTACATGTATAATTGTGAAAACAGCGAAAGAATACACAACAATTATTTTTTCCTCGCATACATGGGTGTGTTGAGATTCCCATGTAAGTGCTCCCTATAGGTATCATCCTTTTTTAATATTCGGACAATAAGGATAAAATGATATATGGATGACACTTGGATGGAAAGCTGAACATAGCCCATGATAAAGATGTGCTCGGCAAAGTCTAGTTTTCGTGCTATTCACTTATTAAGAAAATATTTTGTAATGGATGGAAATCTTCGGAGCGGAAATCTGCAATCGGTAGACTTTCGCTGCGAAAGATTCGCTTTCAGAGATTCGCGTTCCGTATGAAAAAAGAGTCAGTTGCTTCCTACTTGAAAGTACTTCGCCGACGTGCATCAGCGACCTGCCTTAATGCAACGTGCATATGTAATAGCGATTAATGCGTGCCGGGGTACAATGACTCGGTAAACGGCGGACCGCACGCGACTGTTGCATGCATCTTCTCGAACATGCATCGCGTGACAGCATATGTTAAAATAAAAATATTATAATGGTGTGTGTCCGTCTGTGTGTGTTCTTTCATATTTACGGTATGACCGATAGCAGTAAATTCAGCATTAAAAATGTACACATAGTTGGAAAATTGATGTCAAATTTAATACACTTCACGTGTCTCAGACGAGACATCGCACAAATTTTTGTGTTAATTTAACACAAGATAAATATATAGAAAGTAATACAAATATTATGTAAAAAAGCTAATACAAAAAATATTTTTACTATGTAAAAATAGGTATCTCATATTTTGAGATACAGAAGCCTGTACGAATCAGGATCCTGGTTTAATCAAGAGAATTATTAAAAAAAAAAATAATTTCTTGAAGAGATTGATTAATTATTGTATAGTAATTTTATTTTATTTATATATCTCCGATTATTTATACATATTTCGTTTTATCTGTATAATAATGCTATTTATCATAACATATTCGATTATTATGAAATATTACTTTGAGCTGTATGGAATTTAATTTATACATCAAGAAGATGAATTTCGCAGTACTTCAGTATAACAATTGTTATTTATACAGCTCTTCGCTTTCCATGATTATTGTTATTAGAGAAAAGCGGAAGAAATTCATCCGCGTGAATTAATTTTACTCTAATTATTGAAAGAGCATCCTTTCGTATTTCAACATTGTATTATACAATGGGAGCTACGTACATGTGGGCTGCATTGTGTTTTAGTCGCATTGTTCGTTTGATGCACGGATAACTAAATACAAGTGACTATTCAATTACATGATGTGCCTCTAATGTTATTCTCCACATAAATTCGAACCAATGCAATATAGGTGACATTAATTTTAAAAGATACTTTTCTTATACGATAAGAGATTTGTTTAATTTTAATTCTATCATAAAATAGAACTATCGATTTTACGATTTCTAATTCCGATATTTCATAAATATTTACTCGTTTTGACCGACTTCTTATTCTTCAGCAATCTGACGATTGTCTTCTATTTAATTTATCCAAAATCAGTGATTTTTAATGATATCTTGATGGCTTTATATTATTGATTGTTGCTAGATGATTTACCTTATGTTAGTTAGCCTCTCGTTAACTCTTGGCAATTTATATCTAGAAAATATTATGATGCTAACAAGGAAAACTTTATAGATCAGGAAATTTTTATTTGAATGAAATTCTGTACGTGCCTGTATATAGATACGAGAGTACATTGAAAAGTTTCCGACCTGACCATAAAAAGAGCAAGATTTCAGTAAAATTTCAATTTTTGTCCAATAGATGACAATAAAAAAAAACACAAAGAGCTAAGTTTGATGTCATTCTAGTGATTAGTTTGTTTCTGACAGTCTTTTAAAGTGATAGTTTGCCAATAATGGAGAAATTGGATCGGCCAATAAATCAGCAATTGCGATGGAGAAATTATATAAACTGAAATAATGAACTAATCACACATTCATCGTATTCTCTAGATTTGATCCCGTATGTCTTTGACTATTTGGAAAGAAATTTTCAGATACTGAAGTAATAATCGTCGTTAATATTTTTCGAGTTTAGTTAAAAGTTACTAATCGATTTATTAAACTTAAAACGCGATCATAAATTGAAGCTGGAAATATCATAAAATCACATTACTGATCGTAAATCCGAGAATAATAATAATCATCTTAAAATATTGTAAAATCTCAAACAAATCAAATCAACGCGCAGTTTATAAAACTGAAAAATATATTTGAAAATTTACATATGAATATTATAAGCAGAGTCACTTTCATCAAATATAAGATTCTTTCTTTTATTAATGTTTTTTTACTTATCATGTTATTCATTTATCGGTCCATTTTTCATTTAAATGTTGACTGCTTTTAGAAGATAGTAGATACAAATATCGTTTTATCTTTGTTATTATTTGAATATCAAAAAGAATAGACCGATATTAGGTATACCCATATTTATGTCGATTGTGATTCCTAAAAAGAAAACAGCCATTGTTTCTTCAGAAAACTTTCATATCATCAAGACAAATCATCATCTCATTTCTGAATTAAAAGTTTTAATTACTTCTCAGAAGCTTCACCAAACTATAACAGTACCTTCGTATACTCTAAAGATATTTAGATGTTCTTGAAAAGTCTTGCACGCTGCGTTTCGCGATTGAAAGGTTGAAAAGATGATTAACACTATTACTTCTTCTTCATCAAACAAGAAGGATTTACCTCGTTCATTTACCGTTTCACCAATATTATATATTATTTTCTGGTTTGGTTATGATGTTACTTCTAGCAATAGTGTTTATTATATTCAGGGAAATTGATTACCAGCAAAACTACCCTGAAGACGTTTCGACAAAGAACTTCAACAAGAGAAATTCCTTTGAAACAGCCGCGTGTAATCGAAATCGTGAAGTGGCATCAGCCAATCTGTGTGATACCTGGAAAGGATGTTCTACCGTGTCTTCCTTCTCAGGAAAAAATTTAGGTAGATTATCAGCATTTGCGCGCAAATAAATCTGACAAAAGCGAATCCGGTCAAAAATTGGCGGACCTCGATAGAATTCCGGAGTTTATCTTAAAAACGCCTAAAATGGATATCACGTGGCAAATGGCAATCCGTCATAAAGGACGTACCAAATAGTTTAACCAAATTAACTCGGAGTACATTCCCCAATATTCGTAACAAGACTCAACCGCGAAAATACATAAGAAAGATATTGAACTTGCCAGTGATTCCTGTTTTGATAACGCATGAATGTATACCTAACAAACGTTTGTGCGCGAACTATCAACCGAATTTTCCATTCAAGATCAAGAAGGAAGAATATAAGTTAATTCAAAGCAAATCTCACGAAGATCAAAGCTCGCCGATAGAAATGCATAGTAAAAACGTACTTGGAAGTTCCTCCCAAAGTGAAAATAAATATAATCTATTGAATATAAACTGTGCTTTAATTCGGTTTGTTAATTAGACTTAAAACGTAGTTATAAACTAAATTCGAAAATAATACAAATCACATTATTTATTAATTCAATAATAATAATAAGAATCTTGAAACATTGCAAAATTTTCAACAAACTGAATCGGCGCGTAATTTATAAAACTGAAAAATGTATTTCCAAATTTACATAAAAATATTCTAAGCATCTGCTTCAATTAAATATAAAATTCTTTCTTTTATTTGTGTTCTTATCGTGTTATTCACTTATTCGTCTATTTTCCATTTAATATTGTTTCTTCAGAAAGCTTTCATCATTGTCAAGACAAACTATCTCATTCCTAAGATAAAAGTTTTATTTATTGCTTCTCGTCATAGGTTTCACCAAACTATAAAAACACCTTCATATACTCTAAAGTTTCGATGTTCTTGAAAGATCTTACACGGTGCGTTTCACGATTGAGAGGTTGAAAGAATGATTGAGAGTGTTGCTTCTTCTCCATCACACAAAAAATTGACGAAGATTGACTGGAAGAATTTACTTCAATTACACATCGCGTTACGAATATTATACATATTTTCCGGTTTACTTGTGGTGTTACTCCTGGCAACAATATTCAATATATTTCTGAATGTAACGAAGACGTCAGTAACTCCTGTTCCAATAATGCAAGGAGTTTTATCTAATAACCTTCATTTGTGCGCGAATCAATCGAGTTTTCCACCGAAGATCATTGAAAAAGAAGAAGATAAGTTAATTCAAAGCAAATTGCACAAAGATCAAAACTCGACGATAGAAATGCAAAGAAAACTGTACTTGGAAGTTCCTCCCAAAGTGAAAATACCTTTGCTCGACGAGGGAAATCATTCATCGAAAGTCGATCAGCCCACTTCTTATATGGATCACGAATCCAAAATTAATACAACTGAATCAATCAATAATATAAAAAATGAAAGAAGAAACAATGTCAATAACCAGACCACTTCTTATATGGATAACGAACTCAAAATCAATATTACTGAATCAAATAAAGCTCACAAACTCGAGACTAATAAAAAAGATATCATTAAACCAACTGAAGAGCACCAACCTGAAATTAGTACCACTGAACCAATCAAAAATAGAAGAAAAAGTGTAGTCAATTACAGGCAAACAATCGATCTCAAACACGAGATGGACTTCCCAAATAGCATAGAACATTTCAAGTATATTCCAACGAAGGATGCTTTTGGATCGTTTCATACTGATGAAATAGATGAAATAGATGATCTACTAGACGATCTAATAGACGAACCGATAATCA
>NW_017305884.1:1815903-1820556 GCF_001594115.1 Trachymyrmex septentrionalis
AATAAATGAAATAGATGATCTACTAGACGATCTAATAGACGAACCGATAATCACAAACTCAATTAGTTACCACTGAAGATCACGAACAATTTTTTGTCTTTCAATATTTTTTGTCGTTCGCATTTGAGAAGTTAAATAAATTTGTGATTTAAAAGTCAATAAATTAAATTTAGATAAGATAGCTATTGTTTTTTAATATGCAAATACATTTTTTATTTTTTAATAGTATATTTGATATATCACTTCAAAAAGCTGAAAGTAATAATAAAATAATAATAATAATAATAATATCAAAATATTAAGAAAAATACATATTGCATATTTCGATATATTTATAAACGTTTCGACTCTCTCTTCTAATTCTTAAGTAGTCTCCGATTATCTTCTATTTATAAGCCATCCGAAATCAGCAGTTTTTAATAATATCTTTATGACTTACTTTATATTTATATTATTGACTTACTCGACTTACCTTATGTTAGTATTTCACCGACTCTTGGCAATCTGTATTCAAAAAATATTGTAATGTGGTTGTCTAAAAAGGGGGTTGTCTACGAAAACCTTGTAGGTCAAAAAATTCTCATTTAAATAAAATTCTATATGTATATTTGTATATAGGTATAGTAAATAAATTTATAAATTTTTAATTAAAATATTGCAATCGGTAAAATAAATATAATATATAGCTATATCGTTATATACCCTAAAAATGTTCTATAAAAGAAAACTTTTAGACATCTTAAAGATATCTTTAACATAGAAAAATATTAAAGACGTTTTAAACGAAAATATATTTGAAATCTTTTTAGATATACGCATATTATATCAAATAATTAGATACTGTCGGTTTGTAATCATCAAATGATATCATCAAAAAGTAAACTACTAACTAAAGACATGGTAAAAACCTGTTTTATCGATAGCTAATAAGCGAATAAGTTACTACTAATAATGTTAATTCCTATTTGCTTACAGATGGTAATAAGGCTTCAACATATTAAGAGAAAATTTTATTTTTTAAAAATTATTTACATAGTTATTATTAAGAAAATAATGTGAACAATCACAGTTTGAATGGCTTGGTATAAACGCAGAAACGAATGTTCGTGCAATGTCATAGCGAAACTGATATTTTTCATGTGCAAGTCAGTTGACGTTACTGGGATGTGTATCTTCAGCGGTTTTTTTCTTCTTTTTTAAGGCTTTCATATGTTTGCCGCCTTTCAAATGGGCTTGCCATTGATGTTCTTCAACGAACACTCTTTCACATACCTAATATAACAAAAAAAAAATCTTATTTTGAGATTGAAAAGCATTGACAGAATTTTGTTGAAAAAATATTGATAAAACTTGATTTGCACAATTTCCGCTTGTCTAAAAATTAATGTAAATTTAAATAAACGATAATCTCGGATGCTTGCAACTTGCCGACTCGTATAAAGATACGACCAATCTCGTGCTGTTCGCGATGCGTTGTGCTTAGCGCCGAGAAACTGCTGTCTCTTCACAATTAAATTTTTATATTGTTTGTACAATGTAATTTTCTGAGAGTCAAGCGCTAAAAGAGCTCTTCACGAAACTAATATTATGAAAATATAATATTTAAAAAATTATATACCTATAGTGTATTAGATTTTATTGCAGAGAGTAATCAGTTATGATCAAATCTTTGTTATTACCTTGCAATAGTTATATATATTTGTACTACTATCAGTAGTCTTTTGGTTCTCGAAATTCTCGTTTAGTGGTTGTTGTTCAGGTTTTGCGTTGTGCAATATTGCGGAAATGATTGCTGCCGCAGGTTCTAAAACGCGGCTGTCCCATTTTGTCACATCGGTGCAATCTAAAGAATAAACAGGAGGAACCTCGAAAAAAGCAGAGCGGTCGTATAATTTACTTAATACTTTAATCAATTTGATACTTTATTCAATTTAATTACTTTAATACTTTACTCAATTTAGTTACTTATGCATTTCGTGGGAAGAAAATGATAGCGAAGATGAATTGAGTTATTATTTCAATTAAATTGCTATTACATTATTTTAGTAACATATATATTGCTAATGATAAGGCGAGGTAAATAAATGAATTACCTGTCGATCACTACGCCGAATCAGTCTGTTCATCACCCATTTATCTTGTCTCTTTGCGTACCTCCTAGTAACGAGTTTTAAATCATCGATTCCTTGTTGCAGTAATTTTTTCCCCTGCATAAATTTAATCAAATATCAATCCTTCGCTTAATAATTAATTAATAGTTTTTTCTCAAACATAAAACAGAAACTATTGCACAACGGTACAATTCTTTTCTTCATGTTGTTTATTTTATAGATGTAATAATTTTATTACGTGACGCTAAATAAAAGAAATTGTGTGAACAAAAATTTAAATACGAAAATTAAAATGCTAATATAAGATATTATTTGTAATGCGTATTCAAAATGTAAAATAAGTTGTCTATTAATAAAATAGTAATAGTAGTTGTCTATTATTCAACTTTCATTAAAACGCGACGTATCTTCTGTATCTGAACCTTATACCTTATTCTTATTCCTTTGTAATTGTAACAAGAGATGCAATCTCGAGTCATCGGGATCGACAGCTTTTGATAGTTCTCGCGAATGGTTTTTGTCGCGGTATTAAAATCGGAAAAGCTTGTAAAAATCCGCGATGTACAGTGAGTATTCCGTGCAATAGAAAAAAATGAAACGACGTAGGACCGTAGGCAAAGATATTGCGATATGATCGCGAGGTAGATTACATTGCAAATCGCGCGGTGCATTTTAACAGCAGAAAAATAACTGAGGATCCCAGCTGAAACAGCTGCTGAGACGAACGATAATCGCGGACGTATAGCTTGTATCGACAAATCATTTCATGCTCGTTATTTACCTTTTCGCTTGCGCGTTCCTTTTCGGATAATATGAGATAGGTGTGAAACTCCTTGAAGCCGATGCTCTGGAAGATGCCTTTCGTGTAATCAGCTGACCTGGAATGTAAACATTCTCTTTTGGATCACGTGTCTTTCCTTCCTCGTCCTTTCAACAGGGAGTTCTCCACCCACCCTTCCCCCCCCCTCTCTTCCTCTCCCTTTCTCTCTTTCTCACGCTCGCCCATTTGTCTTGCTGGATGTGTCGCTGATGATCGATTAACCGCAATTACTCGGATCCACAACCAGGATGCTTAACATCTGATGTACTGAATACGATCGTACAATCAGAGAAATTGAGCGCGTTTTTGTCGATCTTTAAACGCGGACAGCCTTTTAAATTTTGATCACGCCTTAAGTCCGTTTAAAGGAAATATTTGAAGTTAATTTTGCATGACGCGAAATACGTAAAGTTCTTTGAGTTATGAGAGAGAGAGAGAGAGAGAGAGAGAGAGAGAGAGAGAGAATTTTGCACAGTATAAAAATCATTTCAAGTGAAAAAAAGACGTACAAGTTATCCAACATCGATGAAATCAATCAGGGAATTTATCCAAAATTTCTAAAACTTAAAGCTATCCAATTAAATAAGTTAAACTTTTCAAATTGGACTATCGGAATTTTTAGTACCCACTTTGTAATAAATTGTACCATTAATGATAATTTCATATGTCATTTCGAAAAAAATCGCTAGCACCGCCACGATTTTTTTTTTAAATAGCATACGGTATAAAAGTATTATTAATGGTACAATTTAGTACAAAATGAGTACTAAAAAAATTCTGATAGATCCGATTTGATTCTGCTGATTTGGTCCTGCTAGCTTTATAGAGCTGCTGGAATAGTAATACCACAAATTAAATTGATCAAATTAAATTTAATTGAATAATAATATAATAATGCTATAGTATCTTAAGTAAAGAATGTATTTAAAAAATGTAACTTCAGCCACAGAATGATATTTTTCGCAATAAATAGTCATTCAATTATTTTCGTGCATATGTAATTACATTGAATAATACCATCATATTTCTTTTCCTTAAGACATATAACATTAGAAATTTTAATGAAATGTATTTGAAAGTTATATTTCGGAATTAAGGAAATGAAAAATACATAACGTCTCTAGGGGTGCGTCCCATTGGCACTTATAACGCTCGCGAGCATTATTTATCCTTATTTGATAAACAAGGATTAAATTATTTTATAAGCGTTGCGAGCATCGAATGGAACGCACCCTAGATCTACAATTAATTGCAGAATTAAACGATTTATAGCAAAATAAATATATCGCTCAGATAACGTAACGCGAAGAATTTTAAACTTCTTAAGATTTCGATAGCGTAACGAATTGCGTAATGCCACGCGACATATATAGCAGAGGAAGTGCAAAGATAACGCTGATAATGATTTTTTTACTTGCTGACATGGTCATCATATATTGCAATAATATATGTATAATTTGAAATACGATATCATTCGATGTCGCGTACATATCTATATGCATTGGCGTTAAGTGAGGTTTGATTCAAAAAATTTGGTGACAATATGACTAAGAGAATATGTTGTTAATATAATATGTAAACGAGCTAGTGCTGTGCTCAACACCGCAGCCAATACAGCAAAATTCTAATCCAGTTAGCAATCCAGCAGGGAAAAAAGCATCGTGTCGCCGGCTTCATTCGTTAATTTTTGTCCGATGACACTTCATCAAGTTGCAACATATA
>NW_017305884.1:1820656-1823685 GCF_001594115.1 Trachymyrmex septentrionalis
AATATATTACATATTTTTATATAAATTTATACAATTTTTATATACATTTTTAAAAATTTCTTTATACGATTTTTTTTCTTTACCGAGATATTTAACTTTTCGTAAAAAAATCGTATTTCCAAATTTACAAACGACAGTATAGGTAAACATTGTTAATTAAAAGATCGTCCATTTGAATGTATCCCAATTGAAGATTGATAATACGAGTGCTCGAATTCGCGCGAATCTTATCAGGCGCGGCCGATTAGTAATCACGGGACGGCCTCGCTCGACGTAACACCGACTTACGGCGGGAAAAAGCCAGCGCTATCGCAGACACGACTCACTGATTTCATACACGTGTCAATGCCAAATGCATACTGGTGTGAAGGAATCGGATCCACGGCGCCGGCAGAGCACGAGCTTTGTTCACGCAAATTTTCACGCGTCAAGATGTCAATGCCACAAAACGGACAAAAAGTCTAAAGTCAAGCTGGAGATTTATTCCTTTCGAATATTAAACATCAATATTTCTTTTGACTGTCTCCCTGTTGACGCAGCGTATTCGCAGCTTCCGTTACTTTTTTTCCTTTGTATTTTCTCATATACTTTGAATAGTTAGCAACTTGAATACGAACTTGCTTCGTGATAATGAATGTTAAACATTTTGTGGTTTTTCAATAATCTCATTCATTTTCATGACTATGTAAATAATAAATTTGCTGAAAATATGAAAATATTCCTACAACAATAAAGCATTTTTATAACGAATGTATTAAGTAAACGTTTATTTTATAAATTATTTTATAAAAGCAAACTAATTTTTAACTTCATAAAAAATCATGATCTTTTTATAAAGTAAAATCGTTACAATTCAAAAGAGATGATTTAAAAAAATCTTTAAAATCACCACAATTCAAAAAGGAATTTTTAACTGTTAAATAAAAATGACAATGATATTTGAACCATGTTACAAATATATTTTTTTTGCCGATATTATTTGTCAATAATTTTCTGTCAAGTTGAAAAATAATTTTTCTCTTTTTTTTTAGAAAACTTAATTTTTTAAATAGTATCACTTTTGAAGAGTAAGAGAGAGGTATTAATCAATTCATTAATATTAAATGCTCTCATTCTTGTCACAAGAGAGATATATTGATACATACAAATATGTTATCGGAGAAAGTAACGCTATTCATTTCAAGATATTATATTTATATCTCGGTTCAAACGAGAAAAATAATGAAACTCTCTTTCCCATTCGTAAGTAATCTCAATTACTCGAGTAATTATAATAATAAAGCACCGATAATAACCATGATGATATTTAACGCGACGAAGATCACAGTTCGCAACTGGTAGCAGCAATGATAGCACTTGTGCACCAGTAACAGTATTAAGCTTGTGATTAAGATAACGACAGAGTGTCAGCAATCAGCGTCAAGCGAATACGTAACCGCTCTAAAATATTTTTACAACCTGTTGCCAGGCGCCTATACATGCCGCGCGTCGCGCGAGTATTACATTTTCTCCATCGTGAAATATAGAGTTATCGCAGGTTACCATGAGAAAGAAAGAGATAATCGATCGTTATTGCCACGATTTATAGCCTTCGCGAAACACAGTAGCATGCTACCTTTTCTCCTGTGCGCACCTTTCTGCATATTCAACATTTATCGCAACTAAAGCGGTTGAATGCAAATGATAATGTGTCGTGAACAAAAATGAACCATATAATAAATAAAAAGATAAGCTGAAACCTTTTGCAAAAATCGTTTAATGTATACGCATAAACGAGTAGATGAAAGTCGGCGATACTATAAAAATCTGTCAATACACTTTCACCGATAGACTTTTAATTGGGGAATTCAATCGAGAAGAAATTAAAAATATCGATTACTCAAACGGCCAATCGAACATTGGTTTAGTCGAAAATTTCCATCATGCACATTATTTCCCGAAGAATTATTTATTTTCTATAATATACTTTTTCATATTCTACAATATATTGTTTCTTTACTTCAAAAGTGACATAATTAAAAAAATTAAGTCTTCCAAAAAAAAAACTATTTTTCAATTTAATAGAAAATTGAATAATCCAATAAAGCAAAAAGAATATATTTATTTTTATTATTTTCATTTCACAATCCTTAAAAAAAAAAATCATCCTTTTTAAAGAAATTAATGATGTTAACATACATTTTACAAGAGTATCTTGCAAGACTTCTAATTTTGTATTTATCAATTGACTGCAATATTTAGCTTATATTTTTATGTTAATGACACTAATATGATAATTATTTTCAGACCTACATTATTTTCTATCTAAATTTTTAGGTAGATATAGATTTTTTTCAACAAAATCGTTCTTTCCGTGTATAGTAAATTTAAATACGATCAAATTGCAGTAGAGTCAAAGTATTTCACTTTGTAGAAGTAAAGAATATCATAGAAAATAGTTTTCAATATATAAAGATATTAAGATAGAAAAAGTACATATATACCTCTTTATGTAAATCTTTAAAAGTTTATTACTTACTGAGAGAAAGGATTTTGTTAATTTAACAAGCCACCAGTACTTTTAAGATCAGTAAATGTGTGACAACAAATTTTGTTGTTATGATTGCTGCTAGTCTGCTATATCAACCAATTATTAGTAACAAAAGCAAACTATATAGAATTTAACCTATTTTTTGGATAGACTTTACACTCGTTTATATAGAAATCGTAGATGATCATGGAGTCTTAAGTCATAGGAAACTGACCAAGCACAGTCAAATATAGAGAGAATACTACAAAAAATTAGTCAATTTCTTACGATGTGAGACCCTGCAACCGTCTACGACTTATATATATATATATATATATGAGCCTCTTATTTGCTAGCGATACTATTTATTATTTGTTATATTGACGAATTAATTTGCAACAAATTGATCGTTTTTTTTTTAACAAATATCACATTTGTTTTCCCTTGATTTGTTCTTATAACAAAATCATTTCTCTCAATGTATGCATATAACATATGAATTACCAGTGAATAATAATAT
>NW_017305884.1:1823785-1838509 GCF_001594115.1 Trachymyrmex septentrionalis
AGAGAATAACGAGAAATCCATGTGTCATTTTTATCGAAGTGATATCTATGCTGTCAGGAGTTGTAATTGACGAACCTATGATACGCGCAAGAAACATTTAATTTCCATTTATGTAGATGACAAACTCAATGCCATTTATCGAATATCTAGAGATAAACACTTCTCTTTGAATAATCCAGCAACTACGAACTTTTAAAAAATATTATTTCTACATCGACAAAGTATCAAGAAATGGAATAAACAGAATATAAATATTTCCCAGAATGAGAAAACTACGAGTATAACTAATATACAACTTTAACTAACTGTGACTAATATAACGAGGAAGTTTGAGAATATAGAATACCCGACAATTTCATGATAAATCGTGTTTATCAGCGAATCTTTGACGATTGACCGGACACCTAAAATATACCTGAGTTTCCATTAATTGCATACAGTACCAATATATTGTCACATTTCAGTTACGATTTTTATGTTTCGATTTAAACAATGCCGATCAATAATCGGTTGTCCCGAAGGGTGTAAGATTAAATTAATATTAAAAGTTGAAAAAGAAATTAAAAATCAATTAATTATATATCTCGTTATAAATTGGAGGATTTATCTATTTCCTATGGAAATCTTACTTTACTTATCATTAATGATATTTCTAAATTAGATATATACACGTAACTTGAATGATAAGGCGCGATAAGGTTCTTGTCTCTACTTAACGAAATTATGCCAATGGCTTTATCGTGAAGATGTTTCTGTTATTGCGTTACAATATATCGATATTTTATATATATATAAATATATATTGCGTAATTAAATGATAAAAAATAAAGCTACCGCAATATCCTTCCGGCGTGTAATCTTACATTGTTTATGTGCGAGAAACAAAAGAGAATTGGGCGTGTTACGTATGTGAATGCATCAGAAATTAATTTCTTCCTGGACAATATAAAATGAGTCATTAGCTGTTTCTCATACATTATGTGCCATTTGTGTCATATTTTCAAGACCAACGTGTATTCGTTACTTCTTATTAAACCTTAGGACATTATGGATGTACGGTCCCGATAAGAATTTATCCGCCAGTTGAGAAAATTGAGCGATATCGAGTCGCAAAGCGGGCGGACGCGGAGAGACATCGCGCGAGACGACGAGACCGTACAGGTGTGACGAGGCGGACAAGGAAATAAGCTCGCAGCTGTGACTGATAAGTGATTGAATCTACCTATGCTATCCTACCCCTTCAGTTCCGTATCTGCATCGGCTTCGCCTGCAATAAGAGGACCCGATAAGAGGAACGTCGCACGCGATGCGGCGAACGCGATCGACCGCGCCTTCCAGCGGGAAATGATCGCGAAGCGATTCGTTCCGACGCTCGTCTCGCACGATTCCTCCCGGTCATACCGGTTAGGATAGCCGCGGCCAACTTTATTAACGGTCAAAACAAAAAGGAGAATGACACGCCTCGCGTGATAGGCTTTGAAATAAATAGCCAAACGTAAGCGCGCAAAATAAATGACTGAAGCAAAGGTCTTATTTCTAACTCGACCGCAGGTGGCACAGTGTGTTTTGTTTCGCAGTATAATGCACATTCGCGATTAGGTTTAATGAGTTCTACGATTTCTATCACTGCGGCTTACCGAGTAGCGATAAGGGCATTTGCTGTCAAACACACACGTGACGATATCAATTAATCATCTAATTAATTCTACCACACCAAGAAGGGAAACCCGCTGCGTTGCGATGATGATTCTAACATGGTTATCCATTGACTTCGCTATATAGAAAAAAAATGATGTGTTACATTGACAGCATTAACATTAATAGTCTAATTGAAAATAATCTGGTTAATTTAATGACACGCGGAAGGAACGATTTTGCTGAAATATCTAAAAGTTCTAGATACGGATCTGAAAATAATAATTTTGTGTGACTACCAAAATAATTATATAGGATTTTCAAGCTAAAATATCAAAATTTTTGCAGCATTGTTCATTATGCTTGAGTTTCTTACATAATTATTTCGATGGTCCAACAAAATTGTTTTCATATCTGTGTATGTATAGTTAAATTTTTAAATACTTCAACAAAACATTCTTTCTGTGTAATATTAATAAAACAAATATGCATGATCTTATTTTAATAAATGTTATTTCTTCATTAATGCTGTCTGTAATGAATTAACAAAATAATTTTCAGTTACACTATATATACTGTTGGTTGACTACTCTTAATACAACTAAGACTCGATAAAATAACTGATACAATTTATTTAAAATATAAAATCGTAGGAACCGATAAAAACCTGATATATCGCTTATTTAAAATAAAAAAATATAAAATATATTCAGCAAACGCTTTAAAATATTATATATTTAAATTATCAAATAAGAAATAGATCAGAAGAAATTATTTAAAATATATATAATAAATAACTCTTTTATTATTTTACTTAAAATATATATTTTAAATAATTTTATTTTAAATACAACCGAGCCCTGAATACAGCACATTTTTACTGTATACTTTTTGTTCATTACAATTCTACCTTCGCAGATCATGGTGCTATTTCACAATTTGCAAATTGAAAGCAGCTCGAGGCTCGTCCGCATGTATGCGGAATGAGATACAAGGGAACGTGGTCCGGCAATAAACGCGAACGTGACCGATGCCTCTCTATTTACATTGCATGACTTTCCCAGCTATCACAATAGCAAAGATCTCAGTGAACGAAGAGAGCACCGAATCGCCGTAAAACTGTCACCTCTCCAGTAGAAATGGCCGACAATAAAGTCACGATCATCGATTGTTGGTTTATTTCGAAAGTAGTGTGAACATTTGGAATAACACAGAATTATGTAAAAGAAGGAATAATTTGGCGTGAGAATAAAAACGAAATTGTGCAATCACAATCTCCCGGCCTCTGTAGCATTATATTACTGCGAATGTTTTTCTAGGAAGATTATCTTTGTATAAATTAAAACCAAGATTAAAATTTAATTCTCGTATTTAATTACAAATTAATTTTCATCTTATTAAAATATAAGTATAAACAGGTCGCATATAAATTTTCTATCTGTTCCATCTAAATTCACATTTCAAATACAGAACTAGGCCACTTACAAATTAACCTCGTCTGTTACATTTACGAAATTCTGAAGTGAGAAACGAATTAAGAACGATCAATCAACATCACGATCGACAAACTTCTCGCGAATATTATCGCGTGCTAATAATAATGGGTTTCTTTTGATTCTCCTCGCGAGAACGATAAGCAAAATATTTCGCGATGGCCATCAGATTTTCGAGGAATGTGATGACACGTAAATAGTGCCGGTCAGATCTCTTTCTCTCTCTCTCTCTCTCTCTCTCTCTCTCTCTCTCTCTCTCTCTCTCTCTCGCGGTGTGAGATACGGCAAATAAACCGAAGATCGCGGCCTGCGATCGACCATAGAGTTCCGTGATTTAATATGTTGCTTTGCTTGCGTGCGAGCAACTTTAAATTACTCCTTTAAATAATAAAACTTAACGAGTATATATACATACATATATATATATATGCGTAAAATGTACAACGTTCCGTATTAATATTTTTCTGTAATATTAATTAACGTTGCTGCATAAAGCATGAACAAGAAGCTTTCCGATGTTGTTGAGTAACAATCGTATTGCTATAATTAAATTGGCAATCGATAGCGATCTAACTGAATTATCACTTTGAACGAACTTTCTCTTTTATTACTTCAATGTCATTATATCTTCTCGATAAAAAGCGCTATAAAGACAACAGGATGTGAAAGATTTAACTTCTATATAAATATATAGGTATATATCATAAGCATCAAATAAATGCGTGATATACGTCGGGCAAAAATGTGCACTATGTGTATAATGTGACACGATGCGCAAAGTGGTAACGTTATACTATCAGGCGCAATATACGCCTTACTTCCAATTCCTTTCTGGGAAAAGACAACGTCAGGTTCCGTTTATGCATCAAGTATGCAAGCAAGATTAAATAATTATCTAATCTAATTATCTATACTAAAAATCACAAATCTCTTTCTCTCTGAAAATTTATATCTGTCGGTTGGTACGATCGAGAGAAATATCTCGTTTCTAGTCTGTATTCTGTATCCTATGAGGCACTGTTAGATATCCAAAGAGAAATGGTCAATTCAATCTCTTAAGTTAAATGACATTTTGTTATTTTTAACTTCCATGTGTATCAAATGTAAATCCATTTCTGTGGTTGAATCATTTAGGTTCAAAGCAAAAACGTTCATAATAACGTATGAATTTATTATAATAAATTAAATTTGAGAGAAACAGATAGAATCAAAGGATCCCGCAATCCAATTTTCCAATTAGTGCGGAGCCCTTTAATACACATTTCTTGAATTAAATTGTGTAATCCTATTGTTTTGGTTAAGTTAACAGTATATATATTGAATAAAAGCAGTGGCGTTCTATAGAAATAATTAAAAATCGCTTAAATTGGATTTAATTTGACATTATGAATGTAATAGTTAACAGCGTTATTTTATTTATTTCTACAAACGCCTGTGCAAACAATTTGGTCTCCAAACCGCTGGACCATAAAAATACCGCGCAACTATCGGCGCGTTCCGAGGAATAGTTACACGTAAATTCGAAGTTAACTAATGCCTTTTCCGATCGCGATTTCTTACCAACTTCTGACTTGCGGTCAAGGAAGTTTGTCGCTTTTCTTCCGTGACTGAACTTCTGCCACGCTATTATTTATCACCCGTGGCGCACATTGCTACGAAAGATCACGATAAAATAATTAGCTTCCAGACCGCACTTTCTTCGCAGCACCTCTCAGAGCTGTCCATAATCGAGGCGCGCGATATTTCCTCTGCACTCCCTACCGTCCGTTATACTTTCCCTTTGATTTACTACCTATCACATTTGATCAATACTTCATTTGTAATAAAATAATTTACAACTGCCGCTTCTATTACACAATTCAATAACAAATCACTTGTTCTCTCCAAAGTACCATAGTTATACATATTCCAAATATTTTCACATTAAACACGATACTGTTGACATAATTTGCATAGTAGTTCGGATTTTAAATAAATTGGGAATGAAATGGACGAAAATGGCGCTTTTAAAAAAATTTTTCTTAATAAATTATTATTTTTTGTATTTATTTACATCCATACATTCCCTCTTTCTCCCTTTCGCTTAATAAAGTTGTCTTGTTTTGGGTTCAAGAATATCCGTTAAATCATGTTGTCTCTACGCTTTAACTCTCACATCACCTATCTCTGCAATCGATCGATAATTCCGTTTTCCGTATTCCGAATATATCCGTCACCTTGTGATTAATTCGAATCAAGTTGCATAAACTGCTCATTTCAGAAATGTTTAATTTTGAGATTCTCGAATCTCTTGCTCGTCTCACGTGAACCGAACTTAATATTTCCACCAAACACATTAGCCCGAGTCGAGTTCGATCGCGTGTATTTACCTTTGAGTTAGTCAGCATTTATACACGAGAAGTACGCGCGTCCTAACATCAGTCACAGTCGCTAATTGCGCCTTTCAATTACCACGATTCGTCGAGTAATTAGCGTTCTATGTTATTCTACGTTATCGAGTTTCCGAAACGCTGAAAACCCGGGAATCGAGTCCGGCTCCCTCACGGGAAACCGCGTCTCCGTCATTTAACCATCGTCTTTCTTTCCTATGAGGCAGAAGGGACTAGGGGAAAGGAAGGCGGCAGCTCATTAGATGGTGATTAATTTTCGGCCCAACGTTGCGCACACATAATCGCGCGTCCGTGCTTTTCCTCGCGGTTGGCTACTTCCTTTACTTTCGCACCGACATCCGGTCGCATTACGCCCGCGACTTCCGCAAGCGTGGAAGGCTAGGAGAAAAGGGTAGGCCCATTCATTAAGTATATCTACTAATAACGGTAGTACGAGTCACCGGGTCACATGTCTTGACAGCATGCATCTACACGACTTGTAAATTTGACGATACACGGAAAGAATAATTTTGTTGAAGTCTATATCTAAAAATTTAAATATTTTTATATAAATATGAAAATAATTTTGTTAGATCAAAATTATCAAAATAATCTTTTAAGAATCTCAAGCGTGATGAGGAATGTTGCCCAAAGTTTTGATCATTCTATCAACCAATTCTTTCCGTGCACGCATATGCATCAAGAGGCGTTCACGGTGGAAATAAAAATGAATGAACTTTCTCGATCTTCAAGCATAACCATAGCGGGAAGAGCCGATGTCACCGAAGAAGGCAGCGTCGACTTTCAAAACGGATTATAAGATATCAAAATCCTTTCTAATTTCCTCATACTGTTAGCCATTTCCTCATTCGGTATTTTTATTGATACTGAGTATCCCACTTACATTTGCATCGTGTATTTCAATAAGTCTTCTTTAAGACGTATATTGAATGAGTTATTAGTAATAGAAAATTTATTTTAGTAATTAAAAATCTCTGTGCACTGGCGTAGAATAACGTGATTTTCCCTGACAATTTAAATTGATTTAATACTTTTAATAAATATAATAATATAAATAAAAAGTATAATTTAATAGTTTTCTTACAATCGATATATTAACTTTTCATATATATGCACACATATTTTTATTTACTCTGTAAACACTCTGAATCTTTTCTGTCCAGTTCAAATTTTTTTACTGTGTTCTAAACTTTCAAAAAATTTAGAAAAGTTCAGAATTACTTTTCAACATCGAATGTTAAAATCTTTATTCAACAAAAATTAACACGTGCCAAGAAATTTGGGAGTAAAATTTCTAGATAAAAAAAACTCAATGTACCATGTCTACTTAGGATTAATAATATTTTTCTTATTCATATTTTATTGATGCAAACTGATTATGACCTTGGTGTTTTTTGTTATTTAGCATTTACGAAGAAGTAACGCATTGCTGATTTCTAATGATTTGACTCATGCACATTCCATATGCGTAAGAAAAATATACGGGATATTCCAGACTTCCTAATCTTTTATATAAATCTATTATATAACTTTAGACTTCTTACTCAATTCAGAAATAATATTCATCTAATAAAACTATTTTATTGTTTGTTATTTATATTTGAGTACTAGCTTATGTATAATCAATTCGTTCAAGTAAATAATGAAATCTTTATTTAATTAATTAATATAAATTTTAGAAATAATGTATATAAATACTTTAATAAAAATTTCATTGCTAAGATTTGCGAAGTAGAATAATAAAAATTTGCGTACATGAGCAAAGATTCTCTGTACATAAATCACGTCAGAAAATTACATTAAAACGTTGTTAATGAATTTTATCGATATCTCTAAGGCATTAGAAATGTTTGAAATTATCTCAAAGATAAACGGCATCTTTAGACGAACAGAATCGTGAGTATCGAGATTCACCGAGAGATTTTATGTATTGCGAGGAATCACGATAAGCACTACAACTTTGTATATTGATCCACTCGTTATCCTTGACGTATTCCCATTTACATTCTCCGCTTGCAATAAGGAAACTTTTATTCGCAAAGTTTCTTCAGAAGAAGCATGTTAATTAGGACACTGATTGGAATCACTGAAATCCCGCATCAACTCATGTACTTCAAGCACAGTATTAGTAATAATCGTTACTTCATTGTCAATCGTAGGATTTTCCATTAAAAAAAAAGATACCCGTGTAATTTATAGTTCTCACTACAGTTCTATATACAGGATTATCACAGAAAATAAATTTTGAAATTCCCTTTCCCCAAGTTTTTTAAATGAAAATTGTTTAAAAAATGTTTATAAGGTAAAATTTTTGATAATAATTTATTTGTATAAAACTCGATCGGAACTACCGGCAGAAGTGCTGAAATTAATCGGCACATTTCCGCCAAGTGCTGGTAGCTACAGTTAAAATTGTTTATAAAATATTTATAAAGCGGAACAATCTTTGATAATAATTTATTTATATAGAACTCGAGCGGAACATGTCAGAACTATTCTCAAAAATGTCCAAAATTATCGGGTCGACACGTTTCCGTGGAGTATTTCTGAGAATATATTCTAACCTGTGTAAAAATGATTAATTGTTAGAAATTTGTCCTGAAACATCATATGATAATCAATCTAGCATACTATGTCTACATTACAGCAGGGCGCAATGATGAAGGAAAAGATGCTATTAAAGAATATGACTTCACATGTGTAAGAATGGTATTCGTATTGTAGGCTGTGCCCATGTCAATCATTTAATATCTAGGATATGCTACATACCTTTTAATAATGTACGAATACTTTCTAAGCATAGCAACGACATTTGTCGTATTGGACAGCTCTGATGATGAGTCATCGAATGAACAAAATGACATCATTAAGAGGTCAGAACTACTGTCAGCGGGGGTTTGAAGATTTAAACTTACTTTTTCTCTTGTAGTACATCGATCTAATTTTACTCATTATTATTTTAATCTTAATTTGAGTATTATCTATATATGACGAAAATTGAGATGATGACCTAAGTGGAAAAGAGAAAAGAAAAGCGACAAGGAGAGCAAAGCTTTGAATTTGTATTGAATTCCATGTGATGAAACAGTATGCTAAGAGGTATACTCACGTGTTAGATTTAATCCGTTGCTCGTTGTAACTGCGATGAAAGTCAAGTAGTTCCTGCACCAAACCAACTTCCATCATGCCATCGACTCTGTCGTTCAGTCTGTTATCGAGGATCTTCTGCAAAATTTCGAGAAAAGGAAAGCTCCCTTATTAATTAAACATGATGAGTACGACGTTGATAGAAATCATCCAATAAGAAATTGTTCGATTCAAAATCGTGTAATGTTTCAACGTAACTGTTTTACCGAGAAATTCCGGGCATTAAATATTCCAACGACAGCGCGAGATTCTTTTTCACGATTTATCCAAACTGAGTTTATAATAAATAAACGTTTTTACGATCGAATTTACTCGCCGAGAACGTAACGAGAAGCGAACCGCGAAGAACAGCTAATAACGTGCCATGGTACGTATCCAGTATAAATATGATCATTTTTTTAATGTATGTTTATGGATTAAGCGTCGTGACATGAATGAGTAGGAAAGAATGAAGAAACTGTAAACACCTAAGGGAAAGGTCAAATAAAGTTGATTATTTATCAATTATAGAAATCTTACTCAAGAGATACTTCATACAGGAAAGAACGGTGTTTTGCTGAAGTATTTAACAATTTAGCATAAAGATCAGAAAATAATTTTGAAGTATCAAAATAATTATACAGAATATTCAAACTGGTTGATAGAATATAAAAATTGTTTGCTGCTCGTCGTACTTGAGTTTTCTAGATATTTATTTTGATGGTCCAACAAAATTATTTTCAGATCTGTATCTATTATAGTTAAATTTTAGATTTTAATAAAATCGTTCTTTACATACAGTTATTTGGCTTTAATCTATTATACAATAATAAATATTATCTTAAATGACATTCTGACATAATCGTGTTATACAATAATAAATATTATCTTAAATAGCGTTCATAGTCGTGTATTGTAATGCAGCACTAAGCTCCGATTGTACCAACGTTATTTTAACTTTAAGTAAAGTTTAAAACCGTCACTTTTTCTCTTTAATGCTGAGAGAGAAAGAGGGAAAGACAGAGTTTCAAGTCTGGTTTCAAATCAAAGTAACGTTAGTGCAATCGGGTGCAAAGGTACAAGAATGCAAGAAGTGAATCATCAGTAATATACTGTAATAGTACCGTTTGCGTTTACCTCGTGTTTGCAATTCTTCGACTTTGCCCTATAAAAATTTCAAAACAAATTAGCAGAGATACATTCGTAAGTAGCACGTCGAAACGCAAAAGTGCTCTGGTATTTCGTAGGACACCTACCGTTTTATGATCAGATAAGATACGAATCGGAATCATATCGATGTGATTATATTATATATCTCTCGTTAAGATCACGATCCCGCTACGAAAAAAAGAAGAAAAAAGAGGACAGTCGATATGTAGGCTCAATATCGAGGATGGTCCTTGCTATTGATTAACGGTTCAACGACACTGAGAATAACCGACCATTCTGTTGGATAAGAAAAATCCGCTGGCCTTGGTAGCTATCCAAGTTTTGCAATTATTCTTCTTCCACATGACCTTGCTAATAGCGAAAACGCGTTAGAAGGTGACGTGTCCTCGAGCCGGCTAACGTACGGATTATACTGACAGGCCCGGTTTTCGAGTAGTTTTAAACGCGAGCGGATACATCAATCTGACATATATATATATACACGATTCACGAAGTAGACTTTGTACTCCTGTTTATCAGCGATTTAAACATATCGATGATGCGGAGAATATCGTTGAAAGTGATCGCGGGTAACGACACCTGTGCCATGCCTCGAGGATAACAAGAAAAGCATTAATATACAGGGTGTATATTATATTATTTCAGGACCTTACGAACAAATTTTAGGGTATGGTAGATCTTATTAAAAAAATACAACTTTTTGTTGAACTTGTGTCTTCCGGCGCATTTTAGTCCCCTCCCTCTTTTACTTCTTTTATCTTTTCGCAAAAAAAAAAAAACAATCAAATATAAATTGATTCTTTTGGGTGCTATACTTTTAGTGAAATTTACAATTCCTTGAAGTTTATCCCTAAAATCGTGAAACATTCTGTATAACCGGGTGATTTATTTTGTATATAATCGAGTAAATAAATTTCGGATTTACGACATGGCCCGTGATTCCGAGAGATGTACGAAAATGTAGTTAAACGCAATTACATATAAAATTCAATGTCAAATACTGTTATCCGGTTCTGCGGTTTAATAATCTAATACACCGTAAAAGATTGATAAATGAAAGCGTGTAATATGAATCAGAGAGTTGCATTAATCGCGCAAACGCGAAGTTCTTGTTATGAGCACAGTAATCACGGAGGCACGAGAGATTTTATAATAATAAAAATGTTGCTTCTAATTTTAGCTTCCTGTTCCTATACATTTTCGCGATGTTCGACCTTGGTCGATGTCCGAGACAAGGCCGAACTAATATTCTACAGAGCGTAAAGTATAAATTAATTAAATTCCGCTTTTAATAATCCTTATTAATGATCAAATAATACTGATAAATGGTATATAATAAATTATATCAATAACAGATAATATTCATGTTATAGCTGAGCACAATTAAATAAGCGAATGTAGAATACCTGCTACAGTCGTATCGTGGTAACACGAAGAATCGAAATTGGCTTGCCGTGGTTGCTGACGTAATTGTAGACACTCTTAATTAAATAACTGTTTAGCGATCGAACAGTATCACGGTATTGCGCAAACCGCGAGCTCAAGATATAATCGACTTTTCAAAATTAGAACTGCGCATTAAAAAGTAGATGGCGAACGTTTGATTATAAGAATGTATTACAGATGTTTCCAAAATAATGAAAAAAAATTATAAACAAATTGCGAACTATTCTAAATTACACTTAAAAGTAATATAAAAAATTTAGCGGCGGTTTAGAACATAAGTGAAAAATTAAGTCGAAAAGTAGAAGTGTTTTTATCTCTTTTATAATGGAAATATAATTAAGAAATAATCTAAAAAAAAATGTCAATTTTTTTATATAAGTACTTTAAGTATTTAATATAATTTATGTAAAATTTTATTGCAATGCGCAGGTTACTTATTCTATAAATAAACAAAATTTATTTATTTGTTATTTATAGAACAAATAATCTCTGTCTGCATCATCTCCGTAATTGAAACTTTGCATAAATTATCTTAAATATTTAAAATATTTATATAAACAATTAAAATTTTTATTACTTTTTAAAACAATTTAATTTTAAATAACAAATAAAGTAAATGCACTATAAAAATGTGTTGCGTTAAATAAAACTATAATATTCTTTACACAATTTTCATATATATACAATAGTTTATTTATAGTATAAATATTAACACATTTCCAATTTCAATTTACTTTGCAGGGACTGTACGGAGATACATCCTTAAAGATATCACCAACAGCAAACATAGAATAGAGAGTATAAGCACGTCTAAGACTTTGCTTTGCGCCATCGTGTCTAAGATAAACAGCTACGATATTTGGAAGCGTTTCTTGCCTGATCAGGGCACTGAAATGTCGAAAATGTTCGAAGTTGTTCGATGCCCGTGGGATTATGTCTTGGAAAAATAACGTGTGTTCCGTTAAATACTAAAAATTATCGCCTTATTAATTCAGACATTAGAATAACATACGATAAAATAATTTCTAATAATTTCCAATAATAATTTCTAATAATTTTTAATTTCGAATAATTTCTAATTTTTAATAATTTTTAAACATTTCATTATTATTTATTAAACAAATTTATTATATATAGATAAGATATTTTCATAAAAATCAAGGTATATAAGAGTTAGCAAAAATCTACATCAGAAAAGACTCGCATTAACTTTTATATCAATATACGTATGGATACCGGGATATCTATTTCAATTTCCTACTAAAACAATTCGATGGTTTCCGATTAAATGTCGGCAAGCAGTTCTGAATATTATTTGAATAATATTTCAGATAAACTCATTAATTTACTTTTAAATATTTGTGAAAAAATTTTGACTTTGTGGCATTAAACCTAGCTATATATAGAGTATTTACCACTCCCAAACACTTTTTTATATTTAGTTTAAAAAAAAAAGTTTTAGACAAAAGTGTGGAACGCGATTTCAAGAAGGACTATTTTGTGATCCACTTTTGTTTAAAACATTTTTTTCTAAAATTAAAATAAAAGTTTTGAAAGTGATAAATTAAAATGGATTACGCCTTGTAGAGTCAAGTACAATATAACAATTTAGGAAGCTGGATGTCGACATATATTTTGTATTAAAACAAATTTAAATTTGAAAAACAGGAGATATTTAGTTAGTATATTTATATACACACACATATACATAAGGTGTAAATCAGACCGGACTATCTCTATGCGAAACACCTTGGATAATGCTAATGCCGGTAGTACTTAAACTTTATCAATCTAAATCTCGAAAAGTATTTAACCAAAAGAGAGAGAGAGAAGTTAGTCTCATTAAGATATTGATGCCACAAGAATATTAAATAAAAAATAGAAGTTCCCATTAAAAATTTCAAAGTTGACTTTGAGAGCTCCTTTATACCTGTGCTCAAGATTAAATAAGTATCGCCATCTAATGTATTTGTTAAAACCCTACAACTTTTGTATATAACATTTTTTTTCTCAAATGTCTTGTTTTCGAGATATATTGATTCGACTTTTTGCTCAATCTATAGAAAGAGGATAGGAAGAGTTATTTATAATATCAATCATAGACAAGGCTACATATTATTAGAATAAGTCTAGAAACAGTCTTGAAAGATAAGAAATAATAGGGATTTATAATCTAGCGAAATTCCACAGTATGTATTCGGATATCCTGAATATATTGACGTAGCATGAAACTTCCGGGTATTGACATAATGGTTAATTATAAATAATGAAACTAATTACACATTTTTAGCAGTATATTTCTATAATCTAATACTGGTCAACTTATTAGTGAAAGAAATTAAGTAGATACTTATTTGGAATAAAAGTAATTAAAAGTAATTAAAAGTTAACAGTAATGGTGAGTTTTTAATACTTAAAATAAAATATAATTAATTATTCTTTCACGTTAAATGTAAATTTTGACTTATTTTGATAAATTTAAACACTTTTATTTTCATATATTATCTGTAAAGTTAGCGTATGACAAAAAATAATTTCTACACATTTATTAAATAGATTTATTAGACAAGTATACTTTCATAGAGATAAAAGCAATGTAAAAATCAATAGTAATAAGAGTTTATAAAAGTTTACATCAGTAGAGAATCAATTTATTACGGATAATAAAAATAACAACGTCTTTAGCATTTCTCGTAAACTTCAAATTTGAATTTCGTTTTCGTCGGCACTTCTTTGTTTTTTTCGTTAATAGTTTGGATACATGTACGAATCGTGCGAGAAATTCGGGAGAGCCTTTGTTAACCCTAGAGCACACACGGTGGGGAAGGCGCGCGTCGCGGCGCCATTGACGTTAGAGCCGTAGAACCGAATTGTAGTTCTCACGACTGTTCACGGTTAAAACGCGACCTCCGCAACCCGCGTTTCGGCTATGCGTTCACTTTAAATCCCATTTAAATGCCGGAGCCTCGCGCCCTATACACACACGCCCACACACGTACGCACGCACATACGCGTGTCACGCACACTTGCACGTGAATATGCATACACACGGCTCTCTTCTTTTCATTTCATTCATGCGCGCCGCGGCGCTTGGAACACAGCCGTGTTGGTGACGCAAGTCGATGGTCAAAGTCAGCTATTTGATGACCACACGGTACATAAGTCACTATGTCGCTAAACTACATTCCATATGTATCCACGTGCGTGTTCCGTGTGTGCGTTCACGCTACGACAGAATTTACAACCGGCACGAGATGGCATTGAGATGGGTATAGATGTGTGTGTATGTGTGTGTGTGAATTCGGCAGCTATCTTTTTCAAATGTGAGATACATGATTATCCGACATTTTTATAATCGTTGACGCAAACAAAGTAGAGAAAAAAATTGACATCTAAAAATACTTCTTCGTTATTTAAAAGAAATTTCTTTTTCTTTTAAATAATAACGCGTTATCTAGCTTGAG
>NW_017305884.1:1838609-1840360 GCF_001594115.1 Trachymyrmex septentrionalis
TTTTCTTCGTTATTTGAAAGAAATTTCTTTTTCTTTTAAATAATAACGCGTTATCTAGCTTGAGTTCCTAAGTAGTTTTACTTTTACACAGTTATTAAACAGAGTTTAACATAACGGTCCATTAACTGCTCGAAAATTACATGAAATTTCTAACTGGGCAGAGCACACGTTAATATATGGACTTTAAAACGAAACAATTCACCACAGAAATTCGAGGGGTTGATTTACAATTTGACACACACGTATGGAAATTAAAAATGTTATTTAATTACTGAGTTTACCACCGCTCTCCTTTGACATCTAACTAATGTAACGTTTGCACAAACTGATACGGATCTTTCAGCGAATATTCCTAGCTAGAGGCCTTTGTCCGAATCTCGTGGGTCCGTGAGAGCTAATGATAGCAAATAAAAAAAAAAAAATTACTCAATAGTCTACAGAGGTGCGGGACGTTCCGCAAATATCAGTGGTATCCCACTTGCGCGCGGATCGTTTCGCGCTTTTACGCCGCGGCCTTCGCCGAAATCAATGATCCCGTCTAGAGGTGAAAAAGTCAAAGGCCCGGGCTACGCGCCGCGCGCCGGCCGGATTCGGTAACCGCGTGTATACGTACGCGATCCCGGGCCGTGGCCGTGTGGGCGGTGCTACCGGGAATACGCGATTAGATCGCGCGGATAAGACACGATTCGCCGTTCGCGGTCGGAAAACGAAACCCGGCGACGTCGGGTGCGAATTCCGCGACGTTGATGCAATGCCGAAACACCGGAGGCCGACCGACATCAATCCTTCGGGCGATCTCCTTCAGTTGCCCTAGACAAGGCGAAGGATAACGATATGCATTGTCATATCGTTGAGACGCGCGTAAGGCATCGATCATCTCAGTCTCATGCGTATTACAGCATCTATTGAGTTTATCCATTGATCAACGTTACAATATATGTTTATTCATTCGGCACAAGCTTTTCTTATTGTGCAATCGGATCATTTCTTAAATACAAACAATGTTAATTAATCGTGCGTTTTTTATATCGCGACTATTTGCTCCACCACGATTTACGTATCACAGGAAAATATTAAAAAATGAAAAATGCGAGTTTGTGGAAAGATATATACAATATATACATTCGGTTACATTCTTTGACTCATTTCAAGAGAATAAGTGTGTTCTATTGTGCGTTATTCTAAAATAGAACAGAGATAATTCATCACTCTGTCATTAGTTCTTCATAAGTGTGGATCCGCGAAGAATTTAAAATAGTTTCCGGCAAAAGCCATTGACCAAGCTCGTCTCCTCCGACTTTTTTCTGCGACGAATAATATATTTTCTGGAATCAGCGAAATCGTATAATGTGACACGCAAATGCGGCGGGTTTTGTAGTTCCTTTTTTTTCATAATATGAACTAACGAAAGAAAGAAAGAAAGAGAAAAGGGGAGAAAAACTCGTTCTATAATTTGGACAAATGATTTTCGTGGAAAATCGAACACGCCCACGGCATCGGCCACGCTTTCGTGCGAATCTGGTTGTTTGCATCGATTTTTTGAGTTCACAAGAAAGAATTGCTACGAAGGGAAACAAAATAAAAGGCCGGTACAAAAAAAACGTCAAGAACACGAAATCTGTTCATATATAATTCATTCATTTCTCTTGAAATTTAACAATCAGAAGTGAGCTTTTATGCTAGACATAAACAATATAACGTAGATTATTAATATATAAATATGTATTAAATGTAATATATATATATATATA
>NW_017305884.1:1840460-1843061 GCF_001594115.1 Trachymyrmex septentrionalis
TATATACATATGAATATATATATAAAACAATGATATGTAACAATTTATAATTGCAGAATAAGAATAATATACAGTGTTTGGCAACAGATAAGAGAAAATTTTATGTGATTCTGAATGATAAAAAAAGATGGAAATAAAAAAATCACAAAATTGCGATTATAATGCTTCGTTCCTTAATTATAAATGTTAAATATTCTCATAAAAAGTGCTTAAAGCATATTTAGATTGTAATTAAAAATGAAACATCCACTATAATTTTGTTGCTCTTTTCAAAATATTTTATAATCTATGAGTATATGTAAACTGAGAGTACGTAAACTGACAAATAACAATAAAAAAAAAACGCAATGCATCCAGTTTATTTCTAATAAAATTGAATAAAATATAACTAGGGCAACCAATATTATTATTGTTATTATTATCCTAAAAAAAAATTAAAATTTCACATTTCACACAATATTTGTCAATCATTTTTGTCTTGCAAACTTCCCAATAACGGTAAAATTAAAATGAATAATGAATATAGCTTAGTCTTAAATGTCTCATAAGATTCAAAAAAATAGATCTATAAAGGAGCATAAAAAAATAGGTGTCATGTAAACTTTAATCGAATGATAAATGTCTCCGTTAGTTAACGGGAATGGATCTTTAATAATATCGAGACAAAGGAAAACGGCTATAAGAAACTTGATGTTTTTAGTTTTGCTATGTGACATGTAAAAAGAAGGTAGTAACCAGTCACTATCGCGATTATAAAACAGGGGATATCGAGTAAAATTTTCAGAAGAAAAGAGAAAATAATTTCTGTCTCGTATCCTTATCGATGTCTTAAAAAAAAATCTTACTGCCTGAATAGTTACAGAAATATCAAAAGTAAGCAAAGCACGTCAAATAAATAAAAATCATTCTATGCTAAGTTTTAAATTTTTCTAAAGTCTTGTACGAGCATCAATCTTTCTTATTTTAAAATATTCATCTCATTCATCTCTATTTCTTTCTCTCTCTCTCTCTTCGAAGTTTGTGCACATTTGTCCCATTTTTTATTTTCAACGGCGACTCTCAATGCAGGCCCGTTGGGCATAATTTCTCGATCGAAGGGGCGGCACGATAGAGAAAGAACAAGAGGGCCGAGGGAAGCCGCCATGTGCATATATGTATATCTTAGTATATTTATAATATGTATGTGTGAGTGTGACCCAAGGCATTAACAAGACAAGGGCACGAACACGAAGGGACTTTAAACCTATACCGTCAAACCACGATTCTAAGAATGCGAAAATTACTCCGTTATTAAGGTATATTGTGATTTTCTCTTAGACTATCTTTCTTTAATGTATTGTTATTAGTTTTATATCAAGTGTGTATTAAGGTCCATAGGTTCGTAAGCAGCATCATTGCTGATGCCTTACATTTTGAAGTCTTACTCTCTATTATTTTATCTGCATGTAATTTCTCGTCAACGTTTCTCTTTTACGCTTCAGTAAAATTATTATTGTTATTCTTATTATTATTGCCGTTATTATTATTGTAAGTAGTTCTAATATTAGAATCGTGAACAAAAATTATTTTCATATAAAAATTTTTAATTGAATTTTGCTATAATCAACACATTAATTCATTATTTCCTATTACTATCCTTTTTAATATTGTGTCTTCTATGTAAATGAGGATAGTAAGTTAATTAGCCATGAGTATCAGTGGCAGTTAATCGATCGATTGATAGACTAGTAGATAATTAATTAAAATTGTTATGACAATCTATCAAATGGCAGATTCATGTGTTGTCGATAAGAACAACTGAATATATAAGAAGAACTTATGAAAGATGGCGGATAAAGTATTTCTGTTAGATCTTAGTTTAAGATATGTGATGAGGCCAGATTAGGTCTCCGATATTCAGGTTCGTTTCCTTAGATCAACACTGCGGGCTTCTTAGATCATTTTCGCCGAGAGGACAAGAGGTAATACGCAGCGGGTGCACGCGCGAAGGCGTTACCGTGCACACTCAATTACGGGGGAATCCTATCTTTATGTGATCCTCTCTTCCGATAAATGGTAAAATCCATTACGTGGCTTGCACGCGTGTAAATCCGCACGGCGTGTCTCGCGTAAATCGCACATAAATTCTCGACGTGATGTACGAGTTAATGACGCGATTGTTAGTGACTTCATTCGTCCGTGGCATTCAGACGAGACCCCACGTTTTATGAGATCCGCACTACGAGAGCCATTTAAATCTGTCACGTTTTGCCATACCGGACGGTATGGCGGAGGAACGTGGTTCACGTTCGTCTTCTACTCGGCAATCGAAACGCTTTTATTTGTCAAATGCTTTCAACGAAACCATCCGGCATTGCCACCTCCTGGATCACAGTTTATCCACTTTTAGCGATGAATTCCGGATAAAATGAAATTTTTGATATGAGTAATCGAATTTTTACGATGAACATCGTAAAAATTCGATTACCATTATATAAATGTAAAAATAATATAAAAGACACATTATTCAAGTAGAAGAATATTGTGAGATATTATTTTATGTTTATATATATATATATTAATAATTATTCTCATTGGACTATAATGGGTAATTATTAATAT
>NW_017305884.1:1843161-1881783 GCF_001594115.1 Trachymyrmex septentrionalis
GCAAATTTAAAAAAGAAAGATTTATCTGTATATAATTTAAGTAATTGTTTCTTTGGTTTTTTAAATTTAAATTTTTCCATATTAATTTGACATTTGCGAAAACATTGAATATGGAAAAGAATGTAATAAAGTAATCTATACGATAGAGCCAAAAAAATAGAGATCTAGCTACAATAAATACAGCTGAAAAGAAGTTTTAGGAAATTAAATAGACTTGAATTCATTAAATGAATCTACATCTGTCAAAATACCAGAGAAAAAGTTTTATATCCAATTAACATTTTTTAAAGTCAGGAAACTGTCATTCATGCTGCGTTTATTCCAATAAAACACTATCGTGTGAAAACTCGTAGATTGTAGAAGATCATTATTTTAATGCCGTCCGGAACTTCCGAGAGGATTTCAACGAGTGAAACGGAAATAATCAAGGGGGTGAGTTTCGGTGAGATTCTTAATGAACGTCTGGAAAGTAATATTCCTGTCACTGGGCGATAATCCTTCCCGTGGCTTCCGCTGGCTATATCACCATGGGTGTCTACGAACGGTCGTAACAGCGCGTCATCATTCGTTCGCCTCATCTTTACAGCGAATTCAGCCTAACAAAAGGAACAACGGCTTCTCGATATTTTCGTTCTTCTTCGCTCTGCCATTCGCGGCTGCATTCGACGCTGCGCCTCGGGTCGAGTTGCCGGAAATGCCGTGCGTGCCGCGGCGTCTAAAACCACCGTAGTCAGATCCGCATGCGAGACGCGCGCTGATAAAAAACGAGATGGGGAACGAAAGATCAACGACAGAAAAAGCTGACGCCGGTCGCGAATCGCGCTCATGTCCCCGGGGAAAGCTTGGTTCGATATTATTCTCTTCCAGGGAGGACTTCTGACTCCATGTGATAAAAAAATAATTGACTCGCTGATATTAAAACATTGAGAAAAATTTCTCATTGAAAATGAACAAATCAGAAGATTCTGATCGTATCAATCAGAATTTTGGTTATCTCGACTAGAATTACAATAGAATTAAGAACATTCTGCTTTGCCTATTTTCAATCATAATTCCAATTAATGCAATCAGACTCTTCTTTGTCGATCAATGAACGATTGATTACATATACGATTATTTGATATATATAGATCCACACCGAATTATTTAAACACTAAAGATCCAACGGTCTTCGATCGTTGTGGTTTTATTTCCTATTGGTTGTGTATTCACATGTACGATCTAATGAGATTCTAATTATTTACTAGTCTTCATTAAAAAAAAATATTTTATTAAAAAATGATATGAATATTCGCGACAAAATACAATTATGTGGACAAACATTTAATGAATTTCCGATGGCGCACAAAGTTTTGCAGTGCCACTTAAATTCTCTGTGACGCGTCTAAATTTTATGAGTAACTCGTAACTGGGTAACGACGATAGCAGTCGTAGCTCTAATTGCTTTATTAATAGCGTAGACTCGTGATGTTAAGAGCACATTCACATCGCGGTACCGACTTCGTGGGAGGCTTGTCTAATTTTAAAAGGCGCTCCGCGTGTCGAAAATTTTAGACATCGTCGCCCCGACGCATTGTGGCAAATTTTCGATCATCGCAAGTGTGTTCAAAAGTTGTTCTTATATTATATTATATATAATTACCTTATATTTTACAATATATCATTAAAACATTTTGAGCTAATCATAATTTCTTGAAAATTTCTTAAAACGTTTAGCATTTTTCTTGAAAATTTCGACAAAATTTATAGTTACTCTTAAGAGAGTTTGAGTTTAGTCTCCGTCCATATTGGACGCATCCTGGCGTTTTCCTCGTACATTTCCGTTGCGAAGTGAATAAAGAACTTTCCGCAATCTATACACGTGTGGCCTCGTACTGAATCGACCTGTCGCTTTATGCCTTTTCACAAGATCTCCTTGGATACATCCTGACATTACTCCAAAATATTCTTCCGTTACCTGGCTTTTCTCTCTCCGTACACGAGTTCGGTTTGCTATTTTGATTCTTTTCGGCTTTTTAGCCGAACAGTTCTGTTCAAATTTACAGTCAACAATATTACAATGATAATGTTTATTATTTTTATTTTTCTCCATAATCAATTTGGAAACAAAATTGAGAATAAAAAGTAAACTACTATAAGGAAAAAAATAACGATAAATAGATATTGGCGGGTGTTTAGAATTGGAGTTTATATTTAAGATTGTCTAAAGTATAGTTTTAATATGTCATGAATCAGAGAGCCATACTTGATGGCATTTTAAGACATTTATAAACATCTGAACTATATAACATTTATATAATGTCTTTATATATCTAAATAAAATATACAGTATATAAAATATGTATCTTTTTAACGCTTTTACGAACAACTATAAATTTCGTTTAAACTTCAATTTCCAAAAATTACGACTAACTGAAATCATTTTAGTAATAAATGTATTGGAAATAATATAAGTAAATTGACTAAATATTTGAAATATATTATTACACAACAATTATATCAATTTCACATCTACTTGCTTTAAAACGAAAAGAAAAGAAGATAGTATATGATAAGTATAATAATAAATAACATAAAAGTTCTCCAAGGTTAAAAGAAATATAATGAATCGGAAAACTTGGAGTTTGGAACAAGAGAAGAGCGTTTTCCCTCTCGAACGTATTCATTTTGCGAAAGACTTTGATTTCGCGGCTGACTGACTTAATGGATTTCCCTATCGACAGCTTCCCGGATTCTGAGGTATAGATTGGAGGCACGAGCGCGGCTTCCGGGATGATTTTCATAAAACCGCGATAAGAGGAACAGCCTCGATCCATCTGATCCAAAGGTCGAGAACGGCCGAGCAGGCATCCTGCAAGTTTTCTTTGAGAGATGACTCAAGAAAACTCGACCGTAAGAAAGCGATAAACATAGCCTACAAGAGTACTTCACGTTTGGAATAATCTAAATGGTAAATTAAAAAAGAGATTGTTCTTTATACATTAATCGCTCGTTTCATTGTTAAATTCATAATTACACCTAATTTGAATTATTTTTAATCATTTCTATAAATTACCACTGCTTCTACTCATTGTTAATATGTTAATTTAACTAAAATAATAGAGTTAAATAATTTAATTCAAGAAATTGTGTTCAATTTGGCTTAAATTTAATTTATTATTTATTAACAAGGAATCAGTTACAACTGCCCGGAACTGATACGATTCTCCTTAAAATATGTTGTTAAATATATAATAAAAATTTTAAAGATATGTATTTCTTTATACTAGTTCAATTTGAGATTTAAAGAGTGAAACAACCCCTCAAAATTTAATGGGGATAGGAATACTTTCAACATATTTTTTATATTTCTAAAAAATCTAAATCATAGTTACAAAGTATTATATAAAAACCATTAAAAATTTTGTTTAAAATATTTTCTTATATAGCTTACTATTCTGTATATAATTATTGGAATTAAATATAAGCATTAACTTTGTAGAGTTATTTCATCCCTCAAATTTGTAATTCGATGATAAAAAAATATAGGTATATTTCAAGAGGAGAATTGAATCAATTCTCAACAGTTGCAATAGATTTTTTGTAAGCGCACAAGTAATATGGACGTATTATATTTATTTCGAAACTGTCCACAGAAATGAATTAATTTATGTGTTTTGATAAAAGCGTTAAAAATAACAAAATATTATTTTGACTCAAGAGAATTGGGTTACTACTGTTACTTTAGAGATCTAACAACGTTCAACGAAATTTCTATGTTTTTCCTTCTATGACGTAATAAAAAATAACGTTTATTTTTTTAATTAAAAATTATTTATTTATTATATAGCTTCTTCGAATTTCCAAAACAAAACAACAAATAGCATTTTAAATGAAAATGAACATTTCACACCCAACGTTACTTTTAAGTTCGTTATTCCGTTGAGGCGGATGGCAAGCAAACCCTCTTTTTAAAATGCGAGTCCTTCAACTTTGCCTAAAAGGATTAAAAACGACTATACTCTGACTCAACGCGTTCCCTAACGTAAGCGCCACGAAGGTCAGAAGTTACGACCGGAGTCTGCGAAATGGCGCGCGGATGCGAGAAATAAATTTCTAAGGACTGTCCCGCTGAGAGGAGCTGTTCAACATTATGGCCGGCCATTGTGATTGCCATTTATATTATTTTTTTCCGATTTTATTGTCGAAGGCCAAAGAAAGCTGAAAAATTACGGTGGCAGGCGCGTTTACGCATCTGTCAAATCGAAAACGAAAACTTTTGAAGGAGATACGATTTAGAAGACTTATATGCAGCATTAGAAGACTTTTATGCAACATGTTACAAAAAAACTTATAATAAATTAATTTGCTATTGTAAAAAGTTAAACGTGTAATAATTAATAAGTATCCGAAATAATAAGCGATATAATTTCGAATTATAACTTATTTATTTCATTAAAATATAATAATATAAAAACAGCTTAAAAATTACCATTCGGTAATTTTCCCTTATATATAGATTTTTTTTCAATTATTTTATTTGGAGTGAAAAAAAATGATAGGTTATCATCATATTATCTCTTCAGTTTTTGTTTGTCATAATAAAATTGTTTACTAAGAACAAAAATGCCAGTATGACAAATAATCATGCGCAGTACGTGGAAAGAAAAAAACTACTTGGATAAAATGCAAGAAATAACGTTTTACTGAATGGCCTTCGCCTTTATTTGCTATTGTACCAGGAATAAAGTCCCTCATTTTGCCTACACTTTATCGGCAATAAAGGATGACACTAAGCCAACTTGCGCGACCAATCATTTTATTTCCGCTCTTGAAAGTAACGAGCTCTATTAATGCATAATATATATAATAATGTTACATCCATTTATATATATTCAGTATAATAAAATTCGCCAAATATAATAACTTTCCTTTTGTGAACCGATCCGCTAATAACGTACTTGATAAACGCACTCGACAACTTACATATTTTTCATTATTTTTTCATCTGTAATTTCTACATTCCATCCCAATAAACCCATAAAATCGTTCAATCATTCATGTCAGGTCGATCGATCGGCCTCTCTTTTCACAATGTTTGAAGGTACGACATGTCGGTGGGACCGTCTCCGTTCTTGACGCGCGCGTTACAGTGAGACTATCGGGTGTCACATACAGAATGGCGCAAACTACGTATTCGCCATCGTGCTCCGGACTCCGAAGCCGATCGACGAGTCGGTGGCCGGTTGGTGGTCGTTCAGTCGGTGGCAGGAAATGACGACACATCCTCGAGTCGCGTAGACTCCTCGCACATAGATAACCCAACCAGCTGCCGTCCAAGTGACACTCTTCGGGCGCTTTAAAAGTCGCACGCATACATCGCGCAAGAAGAAATTGCAGGGCGAAGGATAAGACTGAAGAGGATGATGGAAGGGTGAAGAGAGAGGGACAAGGGGGAGGGGGAGGGGCGGGGGCAAGGAATGGAAGAAAGAAACGGCACTCGGCCAGATGCGCGGCACATTTTAATTAACGTCCAGACATCCTCTGAGACGGATGACCCCGAACTCAGGGCCATTCGATGACCCTTTTCCCATCACGTCCTCTGGATAACAGGAAGAGCGCGTCTTCCTCCTCGTTCTCCTCGTCTGGACACGCGAAATGATCTTTCCCATACAGATATGGATAAGCACGTATGGCGTTTCTCGAGAAGATATCATTTGATACAATTAATGGGTTCTACAATTCGTATAGAGCTCCCGAGTTCTTTTCATTGTACAATGTATCACATTGTGCGAAATGGAGCACGTTCAGAAAACATTTTTCAACGGTTATTCTTTATAATAATAACAATGATTCTTTATAAATAATAATAATAATAGTAAAAATAACTTTATTTATTTATAAAGCTATCCCAACACAGTAGATCTTATTTAAAAACAAATTTGTATTTTGCTGTAAAAAATGTTGAAAATAGCCGAAAATGCTATTTTTAATTCATTTTAACCCAATTTATGTAAATTCTATCAACAGTATCGTGTTCACTGAAAAAAATCTTCGGGACATGGCACTTCAAAGAAAATTTCATATTGAATCGTATAATAATTTCTTCGGATATCGCAGCGTAATTAAAGTAAATTTCAAGAACAAAAAATCGGTCCAAAAACTCACTAATCATTCTAAAATTACACGAGAATATGTATATTAAATTCGAGCGAAATAGATATTGCGACAAACTTGTGAACGAAATCGCCAGGCTCTTTTCATAGTAGAATATAGAATATCCCAAGTTATCGATATGTATATCTCTCGCTTATCGTACAGTATTTCTGTCCCTTGGAAACCAGAGCGAAATTCCGGAAGCGTTTCAGAGAGATACTACATTACATAACGTAAACGGATTTTATCGCGTCGGTCTGTATAATCTGGGACAACAAACATCATGAATGACTGAGCTAGTCTTGTCAATCGATAGAGAATCGATCGTCTATCTCTTCTTGGAATAGCCTCATTGAAATAAAAATATGTTTGATAAATTTCCTCTAATTTTTATATACAACATCAAATATGTCTATTTCTACGTATTATATATATATATACATAATGAATAAGTATTTTATTGTAATAAAGAAGAAAGTTTTAGATTTGTTTGATTCAGTAAAAATCTTTTAATTGTACATTAAACGTTTCTTAAAACAATTCTTAAAACAGATAGATTTTTGGAATACTCAAATTTATTAGAAAACTAGAATATTAAAGAAGTAGATTTATAAAAGGGATCTCTGTTACAGATCGATATTTGACGAAACTTCATTTCCAGACGATCTCTCTAGTTCTAGTGGCACCAAGAACGGAATCGCTGAACGCGGTTGAGGCCGCGCGATTCATTCAACTTTCTATCGAGCGCCGGGCGACGCGGATGCGTCGGTGAGGCTGCACGCCGTCGTAGTTGCATGCGCGGGATTACGATGCCGGCGAGTCATTCATAAAAATAACACAGCCGGTGCACGCTACTACGGCGCACCGCCCTCGGCGTACGAGCGCACCACACAGCGTAACGCGAAACCGGGGAATGCATGTGCACATATTATACGCACACGCGAGGCATACCGAAGCGGATAACTCGCTACGAAGGCGAACGATAGTTAATAAGGGGCCGTAGAAAGTAGCAAGATATTACGGACTGACTTGGAGTGCCGGACGAATTTTACGCTCGTCGCCTTCGGCCGTCTCAGATATCATTTTTCAATTGTACACTCACCTCATGTCGATCGTATCTGCCGGTAAGGCAATTGTCCATAAAAAGCTGACTTTTTTTCGAGATTTATATGTTTTATAAATCGTACGATTTAATTTTTATCCCTGATGTTTATCTCTACTAATATATTGTAGCTTAATTTTAATCTCGGTTTATTTCAGCCTTTATCCTTTTATAATTCTTAAACATAAAAAAACGTAACAAGTAAATAAAACCAAGAACATCAAGTTGATTTACATTGATAGAAACAAGCATTAATGCAGTAAATCAAAACAGTTTCTATTAACAATGATAATGAAGACCTGTTGCCACGCGTAGACAGTTTGCAATGTGTTTAGTATAATATAAATTCATTTTGATACTCTTTTAACGTATAAATATTATAATTTACTACGAGAGAGAGAGAGAGAGAGAGAGAGAGAGAGAGAGAGAGAGAGAGAGAAAGAGAAAGATGCTAAATTAAAATGCAAAACTTTTTTTTATCAAAAAATCCTAATTTAATTTTAAATTATCATTATTTTGCTAAAAATTATTTTTAAGCTAATCAAACGGTACGGTTCGTACCAAAATAAATTGTCAAAATAAATTATTAACGAAACATTAAAGACAACTACATTTTCAATATTTCGTCATCGCGACGTCCTTTCTTAATATTTCAATAATATTTGTAATGTATCTTCTTTCTAAATGAAATATAAAAGAAGTAAAATAAACTCGTTAATTTTCCTTAAAAAAAACTGTTTAAAAAAAGGAAATAATAATCTATAAAATATCAAAGTCAAACGACATTCGATCTATATAATAGTGTTACAATTTTAGTGCTATTTTATGACGACCCTGTAAGGTACAGTTTAATTTTCCATCAAATTTGCATAATTTACTCGCGTCTGCAGAACGCGATAAGTCATAAAATACGGCTCAGATCTAGAACATAACTTGAGAATAAAATTATATTCCTACAATATTTCACGTAACATGCAGGAGGAACTTCTAAAATTTTAAATGCAATTTATATTTTGCGGGAAAAAAATTTTCAGTTTATTATAATGTGAAATTATTTAATTCAATATTATTACTTAGTATGCTAAATATAAATGAGATTTTAAACTAATTAGCGTAAAACATAAAAATATATTATAATAAATTTTTATGCTACTATTTATGATTTTAATAAATCTGATAAATTTTTACAGTAGCTTCATGCATTATGCGAATAACAAAATACTGTTCTGAAATTCTTATAATATTATTATGCAAAAGTAAATTAATTATTCTCATGTATTCTCACTGAGAATGAAATAATTACTACAACATATAAAAAAAAGATATGTATTAATAAATAGCAATTTAATAATATAATTGCAAATAATCTTGTTACTTCAATAACAATTAATAAAATATTTGAGTATTAATAAATTTTAACAAATTAATCAATTTGATAATAATAAAACAGTATTAATAATATTTTATTAACAAGGACATATATTTATTTCATTAATATTATTATTGAATTATTAAAATTATTTGTACCTAGACTGCTGTTAGCTACTCTGTTAATGTAATATCTTTTTTCCGTCTATTTATATAATTACAATTTATATTAAAAATCATGTTGAAAAAAATTACATTGGAAAAACAACACAAAGTAATTTACATTTTCATCTTTTTTATCTCAGAAAAAAATTACGCAAAATCATGCGTAATCAATTTAAACATAAAACCTTGATTGATTTGAAAAAAAATTAGAGGATGTTTTTCCTCAATGTAAATAATTCAGTATTGATGAATGTAAAAACGTGTGATATTCATAATGCCGCTATAATTTTTCGTTTTGTTTACACTTTGGTTACACATTTCTAAGCAAGAGCGTTAATTATTGAATAAAGATCAGGCATAACACTGTCTAGACGGGTGGAAAAGACTAAATTGCAAATGTGGCCTTGAACTTCCTAGGCGTGAAGAAACAAATAAATTGCTAGATGAGAACTTGATACGAATACATCAAGACGCATATATAATTTCATATATAGTTAGATTGCATAAATAAATAGAGTAGACAACATGTCGCAAACAATGTAATATGAAAATGATTTAATCGTTTCTTGGAAACTGATAATATGCGGATAATATGCATTTAAAAAATCCCGGCTTGCTTTGAATTTTCTCGTTTTTTTATATTTTTATTCCTTGTAACAAACATATTTTTCCGCCGCTAAAATAACTGTGAAATAAACACAGAATTAATTAAAATGTTGAAGTATAAATTAATCATGGAGATGCATTGCGCAAATGTCTTCATTTGTGCATATTTAAATTGAATTATGCTAAAACTGTGACATTTAAAAAAACATTTAACAATCTAAAGATAAACACAATATAAAAAAAAATATAAACTTGTTCAGACAATTCCCGACAAAGTTTTCGACTGAAAATAGTGATCTATTTCACGAAGCATTTTGCGGATATACTTGTTTGCATATAGCTAACTCGGGAGTAGTCAGTTATGTTTATTGGAATTTCTATAAAAATAAAGATTTTTATTACTATAACGCTTTTTTATTGCGGATTCGCGATTACACATTTAAGACAAAAAAATTTGTGAAGATTACTAAAGAAGAAAGAAATAGGTTGAACATATATCCATGCAAAATAATACTTTACAATTCATATTTTTTCGCCGCTGGAGTATAAAAAACACTTCAGGTGATTACTTCCAGGTTATAAACATGTTTATGTGCTGCATAATAACACTAGTCTGCGAATTGACCCCTTGAGATCATTGTCTAATCAAAGGTCGTTTTCTGTAGCTTTTTTGAATATTGAATATGATTTCATTTAGTTATTTCATCACGGCACAATTTTGAGAAAAATAAATAAAAAAAAATGAAATCAAAGATTGCCATGTTGTATAATACTGATAACGATTTTTTTTTCTAAATTTCGTTACGCGAAAACATCAACTTTTAACTTTCAAACGCATTTCGTTTTGTTTCAATATGATTTGTCGTTTTTAAGACATAGCAATTTGAAAATGACCTTATTGTATTTTAGCAATTTTATATCGTTCTTTTATTTATTATAATATGGTCCGGTTATATTATATAAATACAAAAGCATTTACTTTCCACAGAATTATTTTCTGTAGTATTAACATGAAATAAAATGCTTTTTCCATGTATTATATGGAATCTCGAAAACAAAAAATTATACAAAATAAAATGTATTTTAAAGTTAGAAGTTTAATACTTTCGCGTGACATTAACGAAATTTATAAAATAATTTGTTGTTAATCTTCAAAATTGTCGACTTGGTCTCATTGACACCTCTTTGACATGTCTTTAAAAATTGTGACGTGATAGATAATAAATTTAAACAAGGGATTCGTGTTCAGCATTCAAAATAATACATCAAAACAGTCAAAATTGTTTGAAAAATACTTTATCACAAATTAGTGTGTAAACAGTATCAACAGTTATAATCAGTTGCAAACGCTGTTCACGAGTGTTCTCAAGCGAAGCCCTCGTTGCCAACCGACTTATCTGCGCACTTAGAAAACATCGTCTAGTATAAATTCCGCTCACGGTGATACATTAAGCGCGTCGAACCCGGAGCAATTTTCGCGATAGCTCCCGTCTTGGCAATCGGCAGAATCTAACACGGCTCGAGAGCGATCGTAAAGCAGGTTGTATGTCGTCATCGGGATTTTTCATGAACTCGCGCTTTCGCATCCGCAATGCGGACAAAATGCGGCATCTCGCCGAATATCGCAGACATCGCTCTTGACGAAACTGCCGCACAATCTCATTAGCCTTAATGACTTCTACAACAAAATTACGTTAACAATTGCGCGCCAGGTCTATATCTAATCTAAATTAATGTCTCAGCTAGAATGACAATACCAACCGCGGTGGATGACAGAAAATTCGATCTATGCAGCCAACATAAATATCTCCTCCTATTTATGCTACTATTACAAATCCTTCTCCATCTTTAACGAACTGCCAAGAAGACATGCGTGTATCCGGCGCCTCAGAAACGATGTCGTGTAAGAAATGCACAGTGGGCTGAGCACCGAACCGCGAATGCGTGTGATTACGCGCACTTAACCTTTCATTACTCCCGTGAAGTACTCAAGACATTCCCGCCTTACAAATACGCTGAATGCTATTTATACGCATTGTTATATTTAGCACAAATTGTTTCACAATTAAAAAAAAATTTGTGTATTTATCTTTATCTAAAAAAACGTTATCTTTATTTAATTGTAAATCATCAAAGAGAATAAAATTGAGATATAACGTTAGGGTGCTAGAATTGCTAGAAATATCTCACGCAAGTAATTACATTAAAAAAAGCAGGTAATGCAGAATTAAATGCGCGTATGCCACCTAATAATTAGTATTCGTTCCGCAGATTAGCGTCACCGTTTCTCTCATCCACTTCCGTTTCTATCTTTCGCAATTCGTTCCAAACTTGAGTTTTAGTGCCTTCGTGAAATTTGGTTCTCCTCGCTTTTCTTCTTTCTCTTCATGAACAGGAAATTCTCCGTCTTCCAGGACGGAAACGCGGTCGGATATTTCGACGGAAAAAGAAATAACAAAATGAAATAACATAACAAAATGTTTGTAGCAGAATATGAATGTTGAGAAATGTAATGAAATTTTTTTTAAATATTGTGCGATGCTGCATCTGAAATTTATTAGTAAAATATAATATTTAAATGTAAGAGTGAAACTTGCAAAAATATATAGATATTACAGAAAATGTATAATAGGCTAAAAAATATAAGAATATTTTAAAGCGCCAGTCGACGGCGTGTATACTTTTGAAGTAAATTGTTCATTCGCATTCGTTCATGCTTTCTTTCACGGAAAAAAAAGATTTTGCTGAAATATCTGAAATTTAACGAAATAAAAAAATAATTCTGTTGGAAGCTCAAAATAATTATGTACGACGTTCAAACTGGTTACTAAGAATTGGAATAGAAGTCAAAATTTTTTGCAGCATTTTTCATGCTTGAGTCTACCTACTATAATCAGTTTGATGGTTCAACAAAATTATTTTCAGATTATCTGTATCTATCTAAATTTTTAGATATTTCATCAAAGAATTCCTTCCATGTTGATCTGGATCCGATTTAATGTAGAGTGATAGAATTGCAGAAATTTAAGAATATACTATATAAATGTATAAGAAATCAATTTAGAAAATTATAAAAATCAGAATTATGAATATTACCTGATATAACAGTTTTATGATTGTATACATTATAATAATACATAAATTAATAGCATTATGCAAAGTGACAATACCGCAAGTAAATCGTTAATACTGAAAAATGTAATGCCATAACTCAAACGAATTATTTTTTTAGCTAGATAGTTGGTTATTAATTTCAGGATAATTCATCGGTATTTCTTAACACAACTATTTATCAATAAAATCAATGTAACTTTATTATAAAGCTAAGCTTTACTGTATTATTTGTGTTTAACTTATTTCACTCGATTTCTTAATCCAGAATAATCAAGTAATTTTTTATCGTAATCCACACACACAGATGTGGACACGTAATGCCAACATTATATCATTGTCGTACTCGTATTGACGGATGAGGACTTTTATTAATCAATGATCTATATATTATACAAATGCAAAGAGGGAGAGACACGTGACAATTTCTTTGTCGGCGTTCATAAACTTCGCACGACTCTTGACGACGAATATCGTGTGGGCGGGATAGCTCCTATTTTTATTTGAACTCGTCCCATTTCGCCGCAATTCGACAGTGTAAAACGATTGTCTATCAAGATTGCTCCTGTAAACGGACGAGAGATTTATCGCGGAAGTAAAATAAGACACGAGAAATGCTTATTAATAAAACCGGAGATGACCGCAATGTCGGAAATCGAGACGTAATGACCGAGTGACACGACAACCGTCGTGGTTCCCAGATTAAAACCGGTGATTCAAAGCGTAGATAATTTTGGCATGGGGCTATTTATACGTCGAAGATATACGGCACGGAAGTGATAAGGAAATCATGAATGGCCTGTAGGATGTTCCGACAACGTTGGCGACAATGTGTGGTTTTAATCGCATCGTCGATAAATTTTGGCGCACGGAAACATGCCAAGAAACAAGATCGTTTGATTTATTTCAATACAATTTATTTCAATATAATTTTATCTTTTGCTATTCTTATTTATACCTCGTCTTCTTATTTATATCTTATCTATTTTTTACTCGCTCCTATTCTTCAAATTTCTTGGAGTGAATTTTTACTCCAAAAGAGTGAAAAATAACTGCTATTATTGAAAAAAAAAAAAATTAAAATATTTGGTCTTGAATAAGAGCGGCAGATTTTCCTTTTTGGAGCGAGATTCATGTACACACTGTAAAGAAAAGAAATCTCACTTGTTCTTTGGAGCGAATCTGACTTCAAAAGTATAAAATCTCACTCCAAAAAAAGAGTGAAAATCTATCATTCTTATTCAAGAGTGCAAATGTTTTCATTCTTTTTCAATAGTATCAGTACTTCAACTCTTTTGGAGTAAAATTTCAAGAGAAATTCAAAGAGTATTCATATCTTTACGCTCATTTTAGGTGAATGTCTTAAAATCTCAAAATGGTTATCGTCATTCTTTCGCAACTTCGTAACTAGTCCAGGCACTGAGATCCTCGATCACGCGAGAGAACTTAATCGATCCACTCTATCAAAGGTGGCGGTTACGGCAGCCGATAACGGGAAAAGCAAATCGTATCGCCTCTCACTCTCCAGCGCCCAATGGAGAAGGGGCGGAAGTTCGTCCGCGTGATGCTGTATGCGTTCATACATACGTTCACGTGTGTGCAAGTACTTGGCAAAGGATCGATGGAAAGGTAGAAGGGAGGGAGGTATTTGCAACACACGGCGGAAAAATCTGGCATTCCAGTGCGGCTGCTCGCGAAACGCAGGCAGTGATCCATGCACAAAACGATGACGTACGAGCTATATTAAGCCTCTCTCACACTGTCAACTCTAGCTCTCTCTTTTCTTTCCATGATTTCATAGAAAGTACGCTTTGTAAGTGTGACGTTATAAGCAACAATTTAATGCATATAATAATAATATATGAATCTTTAGACTTTGCTATACATTGCTGTTAAATAGATAAATAGATAAATAGATTTCTTTAAATTAATAAAATTAATAATTTTTAATTATTACAATAGGTTGATAGAATTCTCTATTAGAGATTTAATTATGTTTTTTAATCCTACTGGTCTCGAATTTACCATATAATTATATTGCTTAGATCTCAAAGTAATTAAAGTACTCCAAAAAATAAAAAATAAAATATTTTCTCAGAAAAAAGATCTTACATTAACAGATGAAGTCAACAAATACCAAAGAAAAAAAGTTTTTAAATAAAATATTAATAAGAAGATAAATTACAATTTGGGTCAAATAAATCAGTAGAATTAATAAATATAATTTGTCTAACGCGTATCTAGATCCTTTAAACTTACACGAAAAAAACGATTTTACTGAAGTATTTAAAAGTTAGATATATAGATTTGAAAATAATTTGAATCATAAAATAAAAATAATTGTTGAATCATCATTATTACGTAGGACACTCAAACAATTGATGAGCAATGTCGCAAGAAATTTTGACATTCTAGCAACCAGTTTGAGCGTTCTACATAATTATATGATAATAATTATAATTATTTGATAATAAAAAAAAAATTATTTTCAAATCTGTATTTAATTATAATTTTTTACTTCAGTAAAATGTCCGTTATTCTAGTTAAACTTAAATTTAACAATACATGTTATTAGATCAATAATTTGTGCCAATTATGGACAAAAATATTTAATATTAGATTTTCTTTAAGAAAACTTCAAATTCATGAAAAATTCAATCAAAGTCGAAGACAACAATTAGAAAGTTATTACATAAAACCGATTCTAAATTATATATGTATTTTATTAAATGTAGATATTCTATTATTGCCGTGAATGATAGAATCATGATGAAAGCGTATGAAGCGGATTTGAGTGACCAGAGTGTACTGCGAAATATAATATAATTTCATTCATTCCCGAGCACGATCCATCTGATTGAGAAATATGGTGTGAACGGGACCTTACTCGAGAACATGCCGTTACTTAACTCCGTCGCTCTCGGGGAAAGTCTTTAGACCACAAATCTATGGTAAGGCTAAAGAAATTCTCAAACGGCTGTTAGTGTGCAGGCACCGGTACAAGCAAGGTTGCTGAGGGATCGACTTCCGATTTCGAAATCGCATTCAGTATCGATCGTTTCGCGGTATCTAGGATACGGTGGTCTCGAGCGCAAATAACGTGGTATTTGTGTCAGACGGCTTCGCGATTTTTGACATCGCACTGAAACGGCCGTGTATTAGTATATACCGGCTTAGCTGTGCTTTTACTTTTACGACGGCGAGTCCCGCTCGAACGCTCAGACCAAGGTTAATCGATTCGTGGATGAATTAAGGCCCGAACGCTCGTCGTAAATCTCCGTAAATTCGATAGTTTAACTACGGAACGATGTCGCATGCATCTGAGAATCTCTCATGCCTTTTAAATTACGTAAAAATAGCTGAATTTGACCGTGCGTGAAAGGATAAATGTGCAGTTACGTCAAGGTATCTTTGTTGCATAAATTAAAGAGAATACTTTTGAGAATACATTTGATTAATCGGAGAAAATGCTAATTGATAAAATTCTCGCTATATGTTGCAATCTTAAATTTATATTATGTTTCTATGGAGAATGATTTTCAAAGTAACCGGTCTGGCAATTGTCGAAATAAGATATCGCGCATAGTTGCTATCAATTCTGAGGCCGGTATTTATTATCAGAAAAAATGTCTCCTAATTTTTTTGTTTTCGTATTTACCAGCGAGTCGGTGTAGCAGAACCATAAATAAATTAATAATGTGGAAAGTGCTATTGAAATTATAGTTCTCGTTGGACAGTAGCTGTCAATCGACACTTCCGGTCTGCCATACTTAAGTAAACATTTCCGATGAGGTAATAATACCGTACTAAAATCGAAGTTTCTATTCGTTTTGATTCGAATTTACCGCTGATTACACATTAGATAAATTTGCACATAGTGCAAACCAACTGAACCAACTTTGTTGTCTCGTGATTAACCTGTATTTTCTCGAAATGTCATTTATTCAGAACACGCATAAATTAATATCTCGTTTACGAAATACCTTGACAAGACTGTAATTCTGAGAGGCAATCAGAACAGATAAGTAGATACAACGTGGCAAAAAGATGTATTGCACGAAATTACAATTAATAGGAACGTTTGCGTATAATCTAATATCTACTTTCTAGATATAATTTTTACACGAAAAGAACGATTTTGCTGAAGTATCTAAAAACTAATTATAATTACAGATCTGAAAATAATTTTGTTGAATTATTAAAATAATTACATAGAGAGAGAGAGAGAGAGAGAGAGAGAGAGAGAGAGAGAGAGAGAGGAGAGGAGAGAGGAATCTTATAAACAATGTTGCCAAAATTTTTGACATTCCAGCTTGAGAGTCCTAATTATTTTTTCAACTCTATTTTTAGCTAAAATTTTAGATACTTTAATAAAACCATCCTTTTCAGGTGCTTTTTTAATTACATAAAAAAATCGGTTTTACTAAAGTATCTAAAAATATGGCTACACGGAAAAAACGACTTTGTTAAAATATCTAAAAATTTAGGTAAACACAGATCTGAAAATAATTTGTGGGGCCATCAAAATAATTATGTAAGAAGCTCAAGCACGATAAAAAATACTGATGCAAAAAGTTTTTACATTCTAGTTGAAACCAGCTTGAAAATCTTACATAATGATTTTGGTGATTCCACAAAATTACTTTCAGATCTGTATCTAGCTAAATTTTTAAATACTTTAGTAAAACTTCTTTCCATGTATGTTTGCTACAGCCATATTGTAAATCATTCTCGTTATCGAAGTTATAAGTACCCCCGAGATTCTCTTATTTTAGTTTTGACTTAACATATCTTCGCTCCCTTAGAGAGCTTGGATCAGCTTAGCCGAGTGATATTTTCTGTGATCTCATGAGAAGCCTTGGATTTCTTTTGAGAGAGTAGGCGGTACGAAGTATCTGCGGTGCTGAAAGCGGCACCATCGATTATTCCGACCTATCGGAGGTGACGATAAACCAGACCGGACCGCATTGGAAGGCGATAAACTTTATCGTTTATCAAAGAAAACGAGCTGCTGAGAGCGTGACAGTTCTTTCTCAGCCAAGATCGAGAGTTGAAAACGAAAGGGCGATACCACGTCGATCCTCGTCCTTAACCCAAAACAGCTTTGCAAGCAAGCTGCAGACGGCGACAAATCAGATAAGAAAGAGCGGCGTCGAATGTAATCTTCGACAATTAACATGCTGACGCTCCCGCGCATTTCCGCCGTGTAAACGGCGATAATTCTTGTCCTTCGGATTTTTCTATCGCGCCCGTAAAATAAAACATTTGTCATGACGCCCTGAATATGGGCGCCGTCGATTAGAGCGACGCTTCTGGAATCGCTAAAACGAATCTTGCACAATAAACTTTAACTATACACGTCGCGATAGTGTTTTATGATCAACAATGATTAAGCGCATGTTCCTTTTTTTTTTACTTAAAAGCAATCGAGCAGAGGATTATTTATTCGGTTATATAAATTCTTGTCAGACATGTCACATTTTTAGCAAATAATAAATTCTTTATTGCAAAGATAGAATATTAATTCAAAGACAAAAAAAAAAAGACTAAATTCAGAGACAAACAAGAACCTACGCAGAATAAGATAAATCATTATTACGAATAAAAATATCTACTTTTATTGGGTTGGTATGACTTAATATAGTTTTATAATAAAAATCAATGTTTCTAATAAAAATATTTTACGTAAGAGATCCTCATAAAAAGAATAAAATATTTTATGTAAGATATACTAAAAATCAGTAAAAGGTACTAGTTAAGGCAGAAACGATTACGGCTTTCGAACGACATTCAATGGGAAAAGGATTCAATGGAAATTTATACAAGAGAAGTTTAGGGAAAAATCTAATATGCATTTCATTTGCTTTAACCTTTATTTCATGATCCTATAAATAAAATAGTACCTAAGTTTTTTTAGCCATCCTAAATAAAATTAGGCACGAAACTCAATACACGCTCTCCTTTTTTATTTACTAGCTGCTATGACTATTTTATCTAAACTTCCATTATGATATTTACATTCAAAGAGGGAATGAATCGAGAAGCAATAAAATATACTGACAGAGACAAATTGTGAGAAGTAATGGTCTGAGAAACGCGATGGTAAGCTCAAACAGAGGGCATAGTTATTTCGGTAATACATCATACGATCTGTCTATGACAGTAGTAGGGTGATATCGATCGTCGGCGCGCTTATTACACGTATCGGAGTTTAATCTATTGAAAGAACGTATCATGCATGTCAAGCATACCTTATTGCAGCGCAGCCATAGGATAATGATATTCGGGTATCTAAGAGGTCCCCCTAATCCACAGCCACCAGCGACGCGCTGGGCTTTCAGAAGCTCGGAATGTGTTTTTCCGTGTTGGTAGAAAATCTCCAAAGATCTACAACAATTTCAACAAAAGACCTTCACAAATCTGCAATTTTTGCGGATCTTTGATGCGCATTTCGATTTATCTTTTCCATAATAATATTAAGAGAGATATCGGGTAAAAACTTATTACTTAAATCTGAATCTTTACACAAAAAGAAGAGTTTTGCTGAATTAAAGTCTAAAAATTTAGTCTTCTAGATACAGATCTAAAAATAATTGAATTGGAAACTCAGGCATAATGAGAGCTACAAAAAATTTTGATATTCTAATAATCATTTCCAGTAATTTCTATAGTAACCATTTTGAGCGTCCTACGTATAATTCTTTTGATAATCCAACAAAATTATTTTCAAATCTGTATGTACATAGCTAAATTTTTAGATACTTGGCAAAACTATTCTTTTCGTCAATATTCTTATCATTGACTTATATCACTAGCTACTCAAGGACTTATTATTATCGCTATAATAAGGTAATGATGTGCGATATTTATTCTAGTTAACTAATTATAAGTATTATGTTTAAACAATTTAACTAAAGCAAAAAATCTCTGTTAGATTAAATTAAATTAAAAATATATTCATTAAGACACAAGAATATAATTAAAAGATGAAAATTATTAACATTATTGGTTTCCGTCATCGGCCGAAAGCTTTAAAAAAATAGTAAAAATGCATTAAAATTCAAAAATAATTAAGAAACTGAGATCCTAAGCGAAAAACTATATCTTGAATTGATCATCAAATCGTATTTGAAAAATAGATCCATTCAAGTTATCGAATGAAATTAAAAATAAACTACGAGTTCATGTGCGATTCGACGAAGGCTCTAAGAATGTAATTTACGACAAGTAACTGTACAAAAACCTTCCGCAATTTGAAGAGAAAGATCATGAGCAAGTTGCCTCCCTTGTGAAAGTGCGAGCTGGATTATTAAAGGCTCGTTCGTCAAGTGATCAGAGACCGCAATGGCGCTTGATAATTGGCGGGCGTCGTCCCGCGCTCGTTAATTACACGGCGTATTACGCGCTACAATACTACACGATTCTTATCTCGACTTTAAAATAAAATCCAGCATTAAATTAGCAACAAATACCAGCCTAGTATGTACTAAATAGTCTTCAGGAATCTCGTACCTTGATAAATGCCAAGTACGTGCGACACAAACTAATTATGAGTTCCAATCTTGATCTGACGTTATCGCGTGTATGTGATTGTACTTAACGTTGTCACGTCTGAAAGACGATTGTTTGCGCAACCATAATATTAATTAATTGCGCTGCTCTATTGATTCTTCGCTCAAACTGTATCTAAAGATTCTAAAACGAAGTCTGGTCACGATTTTATCAAAATTCTACGAAACAGAAAGATCTGTTTCTCTATATATAATTATTTCACACTTTAGAAGCTTAATTAAATTATAGATAGACGGAGAAAAAATAAAGTAACATACATTCGAATTCTAGTACAATTGTGTAGAGTTTGCAGATCCATATAGAGAGTATATAGAATGAAATAGTATAAGTTGAAGTGAAACAGTATTGAATTAGAATAAAAATTTGTAGCGCTACAAACTTCAAGTAGCTGTAACTTCGTTAAGAATAAAGAAAATTTAAATTAAAAGTTTTAAAGCTTGAAATCTCTATTTTTGAAAGGTCACTATCTCTTTTGAGTTTCTATAAGTTTGATAGCTTTTACATATAGAAAACTACGAGCTGGATAAAATGGAAAAGGAACATTTTGACTTCGATTAGTTATAACTCCGTTAAAAATCACTAAAATTAAAAAAAAAAACAGATTTTTAAGGCAAAAACTTTATTCCATCGCTGCATCGAGATAATCACCAAATTTTTTTTAAAAACATATACACATAATACAAATGAAATAGCGCTATAAACTTTTGTTCAAACCCAATATATGTACAGGAATACAGTGTGAAAAAAAAATATATATATCTATATATATATATATATACATATCTTAGAATTTTGATAAAATCAGGCTTTATTACAGGATCTTCAGTTGCACTTATCTATGGAAAGAGTGAGAAAGACTGAATGGGAACGTGCATGCGGTAGGGCATGACAAATATATGTCGAGTGTCGCCGCGCGTGTATAAATACACACGTTGATACGAGCCGGCCGGTGATGGAAACAAAAGTCTCTATAAGCCTGGCCAAAGCTGTCTCCGAAATTAACGATCATCCCCCGGCTTCCCCGATCGACGACCGAGAGTCGCCTAATTCCGTGACTGGGTCGTCGCCATCGTCGCCGAGTAAACGAATCTCACGACGACACGCGAGTCCCGGGAGAGGAGTGTAAAAGCTGTAGCTTCAACATGGACGAACTTGTCGACGACGTCTGAGCGTCGCTTTCTATTTCCGTGACAGCCGTCAGCGTCTCCTTCTAAGCGAGTCCGACGAGAGGCGGGACAAAGGGAGGAAAAAAGAATGAAAATTGGATGCATGGCGGTACACATCGTTCTTCTCGGAGGCGCCGCGGATGAGGTAAACGACCGAACGTCTGTGGCAATCGAGCGAAATTTATTGGCCTAGGTTAGGCTATAGGACGAAGACGGTGGCTGATAGAACATCTGTGAGATGTTAAGATTCTTAGATCTTTTTTTATATAACACTTCATCTCGGATTATATTGCGACGTTACACGGGAAGGACGATTTTGCTGAATCATATAAAAACTTATATCAGATACAGATCTGAAAATAATTATGTTGGACCATTAAAATAATGTTGTACAATTTAAAATAAAGTCATAGAAATAAACGAGCAAAAAGATAAAGTTAGCAACACAATAAGATATAAAGTTTATTAAAATCAATAGTAGTATAATTGTTCTTATCTCCAAACGAGCAATAAATTATGTAATTATATTATTTTAATCATGGACACATACTTTTTGTTTTCGCCTTTTATTATGTTGACCGAGGCCGAATTAATATTAATCATACTAAATTTTTACTTGTTACAACATACTTTTGTTACATAGCTTTTTATGTATTTATTTTTTATCGTTCAACTATATATATTAATTATCAAATTTTAACCGAACTTGTAATTTTAATTCTATTTTTTTTTGTTTAAACAATTTCATTATTAGGGTTGAAAACGATTGTAAATCATACTATACTATTAATTTTAATAAAAATAAAATAAACAAAATAAATGGCGAAAAAGAGTCGTCGCATAATATATATAATTAAAGATAATAGTCATAGATACATAAAATAAAAAGTAAAACGGCGTATATTAAAATATAAAACAAACATTCGCCATTTATTTTGTTTATTTTGTTTATACATAAAGAGTCTTTACACCGCTATTATTTAATTTTAATGAATCTGTCTTATTGTTGCTAACTTTATTATTTTGTTCGCGCGTGTATTGTCTTTAATTTCATTTTAGAGACTAACCAATTTCAAAATTTCTATCGTATATTCTAATAAACACGGCTTCTCAATTGTGTTTTTTAATTGTACCTCAGGCTTTGTTCGAGTTTTCTTTTGTTGTTTCAATAATGTAGAACTTAAGCATAATGATGATAATAGTGCAAAAATTTTGTACTATAATTGTTTAAATATTCAACGTAATTCTTTTCAGATCTATATCTAAAATATCTAAATAAATTTTTAAATGTTTCTATTTCTCTCCATGATGAAAGATAAGGCAATTATAATTGTCAGATAGATGTATAAATATACAATAGATATTCATGATTTTGTGATTAATATTATTATAACATTATTGAAAGTGATAATATATTTCATAATTATTAGAAAATTACTTAAAACATTATTATTATAAATTTTTATATATATATATAATCTTGGAAAAAATGTTTATATTATATCTAATAGTTCAATCAATCATGCTCAATCACACTAAATACGATTTTATTAAAAATGTAGACCATTGGTCTGTAAAAAATAATTTAAATGAAATGGATAATTCTAAGTTTAATATTACTTAAAATATGATGCTCAAGAACAATCGTCAATGATAAAAATTTTTAAAAACTACTCTCGTTTCAAAAACTTTTAAAAACTACTCTCGTTTCTATGCAATCTCCATTTTGTGCAGAATTATACTGAGAATCTTCTGCCAGGGAAAATAACTTTTCAATAAACAGTTATTTAAAGAATTTCTATGAAACATACAGTATACAAGGAACTTTATATTTATGTAAAGGGTTATAGTGATAATCCTAAAAATCTTCTCGCTACATGAAGTTCCTTCACGCAAGACAATTTAAAAGTTTTCCAGCCACTCCATCGCTTCCATCTCACTGTTTGCATACCATACACATACCCGGCATTAGTACGCAGATCTGCTAAGGAATTTCAATGAACGGAGTTGAAGCGACATGTTAAGAAGCCATGCGTGAATTGCAGCTGTTTTCGAATCGCGTCGCCTTCCCTCGCAACGTGGTGTGAAAATGCGGAACGAACAGATCGAAGTTATGCAAGTGCAATGTCGCACTTCGTATTACGCATATCTGATAGGCCTGGTAAGCGAAATCCGATCATCCGCGGGAATCTGCCACCGTTGAAGAAACTGAGATCCCCGTTGGAGTCGGAATTTTTTTTTTTTCTTTTTTGAAATGGAATGTTCAAAACGCTGATGAAATCAAGAATGATAAACTTCTCACTCGCAAAACAAAAAATAAAGTTATTTGAGAAAGTTATTTGAAGAAGCGTCAAGATTATCAAGAAACGCAGTAAATACATTTAAAAAACAGTTTTGTGCTAAAGTATTTAAAAATCTATCTACAAATTTAACTTATAGATCTGAAAGTAATTTTGTTGAAGAATTAAAATAATTATATAGGACGCTCAAGTTCATTGTTAAATTTATCAAATTTAACCTAATTCAAGTCGTCACTGCTCCTATTCAATCATTATTTTATACTGAAACAATGGTTACATTTAAAACTATAGATTTAACAATGCCGGTTACTAGAATGTCAAACTTTTTTGTAGTACTGCTCTTTATGCTTGAGCGTTCCACATAGCAATTTTAATAGTTCAACAAAATGATTTTCAGATCTATATCTTCAAATTTAAATTAAAGTTATAAATTTTTTAATTTAAATTAAAGTTAAATTTTTTAATACTTCAGCAAGATCATTTTTTCCGTGTTTAACGATGAAAGTGTCGTTTTCTTAATTAGGAATCTTAAACGCGAATTGATTCGAAGCTCACTGGCGCGAATCTTAAATGCTTGCTAACGCTATTCTCGGAATTTACATGAGAGCGAGCACGCCGCTCGCAATTGAAGCCCTAAACGTCTAAACATCCGGCTCAGTATCCCAGCGATAATTAATCCAACGCTTTCATCGGGCCGTTGCGATTATTGGGTCAAGCCCACCCAACTACTTATCAGTCACAGGCTATGTCACGTTTAACGGCGTAGCTTATAAAATAAAATGTCGGTGCTTTATTAAAAAGCGCGAATGCGTGCGATTCTCTCGCCAATACGACATTACGACACGGTACAGTGACTTTTTGTATCATTGAGGTTCGAAAGAGTCGTAAATATTCTCTGACATGCAGCGGATGTACTTTACGATAATTAACGAGATAATGTCATCGAATGCTCTTTCGTTACATAACAAAATGATACAACATGACATACGGTGCACGATGGTATCTTAAAACCATTGAATAACCGTTGATACGCTTTTTCACGCTCAATGAAAACAAAACCGCTCTTTATGCGAAAGTAGTACGAGTGTTGTATAAAATTATTATAACATACACAACTAACGAGCTTGGAGCAGAGACAGTTTTACCCTCGTTAATATTTATACATCCTTTCTGGGTCAATTATCATGAAAGTTAATTATAATGTTATATAGTTTATTATATTCGAAATACTATATGGATTGTTCGTGTACTCTAGTTTTAACTAGGACATTAATTATTTTAAACTATTCGCGATTAGAACAGTCCTAAATGGAAGTTTTTATTTATCAGATTTCAAAATAAAAGACTGTACTTAATTCTAGAATGCCATATCGATATTGAGTGATACAATATTGCTATTGGTATATATAAATTTCACGTACGCGAAAATAGGCCACTCTTAATGTAACACAAAATTTTCATATATTTCATATATTTTTGTTAATAACAAAATGTATAATCTGGACTTTATAAATATATATAACGCAATTATTAACTTAAATCATGAATAAACTCACTATCAAATTCAATCTTGTAACAATATGGCGTACTCGTATGTAGTCCAATAATCTCCTCGCAACACTTATTAATAAAATATGTACTATTAAAAATTGAAATTACTTATCACGCTTTTTGTTATAATATTGCCCACCAGAATCATTCAAACTAATATATAATGGAAAAAGCTTCGAGAGCTTTCAATATGACAGATTGAATCTCCTGATGATCATTAAAGGCATAACTTAACGTTCAATCATTTCGCTCACTCGTATAAAAGTTTAGGTATCGACGTAACGTTTTAGCGTTAAAGGCAAAAAGAAACAAGCCTCGTAATAGTTACCGAATACATTTTGGTTTAGAGTATTGGAGCAATATTTAGTAAGTATTACTAAACATAAAAATAATAATCAACTGTTTTATAATAATTACTAAATATTTAGAAAAGTAAAATTAACGTTTATAGTTAGTATCCAATTAAAATGCTAGGTTTTTTAATTATATATTGATCAAGCATTTAATTAAAATTATAATAGTTCACGAAAGCATTTAATCATCTAATAGTTTCACTATTATTATACAATTTTTTTAGTGGGCTATGTATAAGAGATAATAATAAATTTCATTAAAATTCTTTTCCGACTTTTAAAAACCTATGCTATTCGATATATATTATCATAAACACAACTTTAATTATATAATAATTATTTTAATTATATAATGATTCTCGCGACTGACGTTGTAATTCTCTATTCAATTATTCAGCACAACTGTATATTCTCGGTAGTCGCTGAAGCGAAAAGCTACAGAGCAGATCGCAGGAATCGTCCTGTCAATCGTGCGGAACATCTCGATGATTATCGAAGATATAGTTCGCCAATACGAACTTCTGAATACAACATTGAGTGGAATGTAGAAGCTTCGTCGGCACATCAGCCACATTATTAAGGCAAATTCAAATCCAATCTGCTAAAATGTGAAGTCGTTCGGATAAAGATAGACATTCGACGAGGTCGAATCTTCATTAAACAATCTCCGTTTTAATTAAGCTGATTCGTTACGAAACATCTTGCAGCACAGATACTGGTATCGCGACACGTTCGTGACTTTATCATCAAGATTCAGCCCGATCTGTAGTCCGGATTTCTCTGTGGAAATTATACGTCGAAGAGAACGTTACAGCAAAATATCTTATTTACAACATTCAAGAAGAAGTATTCAGCGCTTTTTTTTTTAAATATCAAGCCGGAGCTCCAAATTGATACGTATTAAACAAATAGAATAAAATTCTCTGAAGAATATAAATCAATAAATGACAAGTATCTGCAAGAGTCAACATTGGATATTCATGTATATATAAATTTTTTTATTAAATATAAATTAAAAAACAATCAAACCTATCGATTCTTTTGAGTCAACTTCAATAAATACAATTAATCCTAATATTTAAACCAATTACTGCGTTCAAATAACATATAAAACTGAGAACGTCATCATGACATTAAGCGAAGTAGATACACGATCAACTTCGATAAATTCATATTGAACTGCTTACGGAATCTTGTAAAAAATTACTTCTTGCAGTGAATCAGCATTATATAGAGTTCGGTATGTCAAATTTTTAACATGTAGACAGATCGACGATTAAAGAACTTTTTAATGGAAGATATTAACATAGATAACCCATTTAATTTTGGATTAAACCTGTTGGGCCTGCATATCTAATCTGCCAAGATGCAATATCTTGACGTTAAGATACAAAGATGATCGTCTGGCTGAAAGATATCGACGGGAAGAATTCAGGAGGAAAAAAACGGGTATCTACTGAACGGGTATTCCGATCCGCATCGTAGCTTCGATTCGCTATTTCTTATATGTTTCTTTTCTCCGGGGGGGGCCGCAAATCGTCCGATATCGATTGTGCAATTCTCAGCGGCGCGTAATCAACGGGAATTGGAAAAGACAGCGAGCGGCGAATAGAAAAGGCTGGACTTTCTCCCGGGACAAGTCAATTTTAAAGACACCTCACTCCTACGACACGTGATGATTCCACACCTCGACGGTTATTTTGTTACTTCAAGTGGAAACTGCTAATCTGAAACGCGACTTGCAAACTCAACGAAATTAACTCTTGTATCGGTGTAGAGCCTGGCATCATTTGAAGTGCTCCTTCCTATGAAATTATTTTAAGAACGGTGATAATCATCTTATTTAAAAATGTATGAGGGAGAAGATTCGCGATTCGAATTTCACTCGAGTTGCCCGAGCGTATCTGAGTAACAGAATGAAACCGGTTGATCCAATTTCGCTGTCGCTCGATTTATCGGGGATAAAGTCAATCGTTCTCGTTTAACCAATATCCGCGTGCCATCGAGGCACGCGTGCGGCTTGATTGATTACCTGTTCTTTATTTTATTCATATATCATCGGCAACGATATTCTTGCAAGTCGATCTGGCTATACTTCAGCTTCCTGCGGCTTACAATTAGTGGATTTCTTTCTAGGGATTTCGCGATTATTTTTTTATATAGTACATAGAAGGAATAATTTTGTTGAAGGATCTAGAAAATAATTTTTTTGAACCATCAAAGTAATAAATAAAGAACATCAAGATGGGTCCTTGATGCTTAATAATATTTTTGAATAAATTTTTACAATTTCTAGTTCAAGCAAAAAAAAACTAATTACGATGGAAATTAAAACTTGCTGGTCTAGAGGTCTAAAAATAATTTTGTTGGACCGTCAAAATAATTATAGTAGAAACTACAAAATGATGAGAGCAATTATGCTGCACAAAATTTTGATATTCTAACAATCAATTTGAGGTGTTCCAACAAAGTTATTTTCAGATCTGTGCGACCAGCAAAATTTAGACTTTTCAGCAAGATCATTTTTTCCGTGTATAAATACCAGTTTAGTTGCTAGTGGCCAAGATCAACTCATACTCGAAGACGCGACTAAATGATTAGAGAAGAAGATCAACCAAACTCCGTTCACGGCTCGCTTGTGTTCATCACTCGTCGCTCCGATTCCCGATTCGCGTCTAGCGTGTCTAGAGCGGTCTAGTGCGGTCTAGTACTTCGCGGTGTTACTTTGCATAACGTATTTAGGACGGTGGAATGGGGTCAGCGTAAATCCTAGCGATACTGAACGTCGACAAGCGGGCGCACGCGCGTTGCAAATGACTCCGCAACAGTTCACCCGGCGCGCGATTCGTTATGTCGTACTTTCCCCTACGTTAGATTTCTCGACCCGCCATCATCGTGCTCGCCGCTGCGCGAGGTATAATGCGGTTAACGCGAAATATGCAAGGAGAACGTACGCTACTAAGAGATAATGCGAGATTAGAATTTTACGAGTCGTTCCGCGCGGCAAAAGGCCACTTTCCACTCGCATTTTCGTTCGCAAGCGAGTCGAGACGTTGCCATAAATCCTGCTGTGCGCCATGCCGCCTATGGTAGGTATATACGTATACACGATGGTATACACACGCATAGAGATAGTAATACTTCTACTACTATTTGCGATTTCTCTTTGCGTTTCGATAATTAAAGAATCGAAGGTCTAAACATTTGGCGAAGGCATCAAAAGAGGGGAGATCGCTGGAAAGATTTGGTAGAAATTGTGGCAAACAGTAGATTTGACTGTACTTGTCATAATTCTTTTAATTGAAATAAAAAATAAAATAGTATGTTAGTGGAGGTTCCACGAATAAATATAATGTCAGTGTGAATGAGATTTAACTCTTATAAATCCTCAAAATTTAATACGAGTAAATTCCTACGTGAGTTTCCGCGAATGTTGATACTTAATTAAATGTTCATAACACGAAAAACACAATTTGTAATCAATTGGGATTATAATTATTTATCAAACAAAATTGAAGTAAATGTAAACTCCACTCTGGATTTGAATCCTCGCCAGTTTGCAGAAGTCAAGTACGAACTACTAACTACCAGTATTAAGTAATTTGTGTTTGCAATGTTGCAGCTTGTAATTAACTTCCGCACTGAAGAGAACTCAAATTCAGACGAAACATTTGCGTTTACTTTAACTTCGTTTGGTAAGTAAGTGCATTTCAATTAGTTGCAAATTATGTCTATTGCGTTGTGAATATTTAATGCTCTTTGACATTTATATACTTCCATATATTTATATATCTCTCCTGATTTACGCACCAACATCCACAGAGGTTCACACATAGACATGTTATTTTAGTTATTAGACAATCCTTTAATCCTTAAATGTCTTTACGATATGGTTACGAAAATTTTTTTTCAATCAAAAACGTCAGACAAGAAAGCAAATACATGTATTTTTGTTAATATAATCTTATAAGCAATTAAAAAATTGGAAAAGCAATAAAAGAAAAAATGGATATACCATATTTTTGATTGAAAAAAAATTTTTTACAATTGAAAAATGTGAAACATATTAGACATGTGTTGAAATGACTATACTAAATGTTTTGCTTCAACTAAATTATTTTATTGCCTCAAAATCGAGGATTTGTTTGTCCATATCCAAACAACCGATTAATTGATTCAAATTGAAATGGGTTTCTCATTGTAACAATAAATATTATAATGGCATTTGCAAACACTTTTTATCATGTAACTTGCTCAAGAATTTTTAACTATAGTTTAAATAATCTTAAATTTATTTAATACGTTACTTTATTGTAATTATACATGAAAGCTTTTGAAAAAAAATTATTCTATAATTTTTTAAAAAGTTAATCTATTGATATCATCGAAATGTTTTTCCGAAAATGTTATTTCATGTGCAAATTCGTTCTTTTTTTTTCTTCGAAATGCTTGTATAATTAAATGTCTATATTGGTTAAAACAGGTTGAACAGATATTTATATATCTTTGATTTGTGATTTTTAACAAAAAAACTGAGAATCAATGCTTTGGAGGAACTTGTGATTATAGTGATACACAATAAAATTAACATCCTTCTTTCTATCAATTTTCAATGTTTGCAACGCTACGAAAGAAACATAGTTCTCGAGCATCTTGCACTTTATTGCAGCCAACGTTCTAGTTATCGATAATTACATGATGCAGATATCCTACCGGCTAAGAAAAGATCTCGTATAATCTATACTTGAAACTTGGAACGATCAAGATCTCCGCTACAGCGAATGCACCTATTAACTATTTCCGACTAAAGAAACATATTTTTAATATAGATATATATTACGTACAGAGAGAGAGAGAGAGACGCGAAACTTTACGTTAATTTCTCAAAAATGCTAGAAAAAGTCAATATATGAACCGAATATAATTGAATATCTTTTGTAGAATCAAAATATTCCATTAATTTCAAGCAGGAACTGTGTCAAGAATAGGCCATCTTTATATGAGGAAAGTTCAAAAGCGAACAGAATCAGGCATTCCGTCTCTCTTGTGAAGAATTTCGCCGAAAAAGATCTTTGTCGAGATAATTCACTCCAAGTGGCAATGACAGCAGTACCTGCTTGGCCAAGGTTGTGCCAAGACTGGAGAGAAAGATCGAGAGAAATAGAAGTAGAGCTATAGAGAGACAGAGAAATAGAGAAAGATAGAGAGAGAATGAAAGAGACAGAGAGAGAGAGAAAGGGAGAACATGGGTAAAATCTATCTCTCAGCGGAGAGTAGTCCTGGACTGATGCCAAAGAAGAGAGCAGGCAGACCTTAGTCATCCCACAGGAGTTTCGCCTCGCGACGGACTGAAGTAGGAAGAAGCGCGCGAGAAGCGGCAAAGGCGAGGCTGTGTCGGCTAATAAAAGACAAGCGTAACGTAATTCCACCCGCGCTCCAATAATAGTGCCGTCGTTTAACAGTGCTTCCGTCGTCGTCGGCGTTCTTATGCCGACGACCAGGACTATTCTCAACGCACACGATTATTCGGGAATCCGGCGAACTCGCAAGCATCTCATCCGGGCGAGAAAACGAAAAAAAAAAAAAAAAACGAAGAACTTGAATAAAATCAATCAGAATTGCGAGATGAAATGAGCTGTGCTCCCTCCAATTTAATAAAATCACCCATTCCTTCGAAGAGATTTATTTTGACATAACAAGTTATATTTTTCTTCTAAAAATAACTAAGAATAAAATAACGCGTTAAATAAAATAATTTATTACATTTTTAAATCGCCTGAATAAAAATAAAAGCTTTTACAAAATTATACAATAAATGCGTTCGGTAATGCTGTTATTTTTTGCTGATGTACAATATTATAAACAGAATCGTTCGCAAAAAAAAAAATGATTTTGCAAAGATCTAAAATTTTGCTAGATATAGATCTGAAAATAATTTTGTTCAATCATGAAAATAACTATACTGAAAATTCACACTAGTTGCTAGAATATTAAAATTGTTTGCAGCTTATTTTTTAGATTCTAACATAATTAAATATTTTGATGATTGAACAAGGTTACTTTCATATTTGTATCCAACAAAAAATTTTATATCTTTCAGCAAAATCGTTCTTTCCATGTTTAAAAAAATTTAATTTCTTTGCCTCTATTATTGTGTCTTGTAACATTAATTTTGGACGATAAATCCGCGAAATCTTTTGGAGAATTCATTTTGCTATCAATTTCTGAAAATATCACGATACCCTCGGAAACGCCATAAAATTCTTTAATTCTTTAATTGGCGCATATGCGTGCGCGATTTCGAGTGCGCGCTACTTCCAATCATTATCATCGACAACCGGCAATTCGTAGTCAAACAAGGTGTAGGCCACCTGTTCATATTTAGGCTCCGGCGCTAATAAACGCTCGTGTTAGTGCTCGAGGGATCCGTAGAGACCCCGGTCTCTCGCTCTTTTCTCGAGATAGGTCGATACATCCACTTAGGAGGCACCGTCGGTGTAAACACAGGTGTTTAGCGCTCTTCTGCCTGCACCACGGCGCGAAGAAGTGATGTGGGAATAGTGGGAAGAGTTATCGGGCACGAAATGAATAACACGTAAAACTCGGCACCGCGGCACCGATATAGCGGGTAAGAAATATAGTTGCGGCCACGCGATAGTGAAATAATTGTTTTTCTTCATGAAACGTGAAAGTCAGCGCACGAGATGATAAAATACGTCTAATAAGCTATATACTGCGACCGGCAACCTGCATTATCGCGGTGTGGCGATTAAATCGATCTGCTTGGCAATAAACTCGTTATCCCATTACGGTTAAAGGTAAACGTAAAGATAGAGTACACAATGTAACAGAGAACGATGTAAGAGTACGGCGAAAAACGTGTAATCGATAGAATTTCATGAATAGTTACAAGCAAGCCATCATTCGATTTGTTTCGCTCACTTTTTTCAGATTGTGCAAGATACAGAAATTACGTGTTTTTATTTTAAAAAAAATTACGTAAATTTAATTTCGACAATTTTATTAAAATTGCTTTATTTTTACGTTCATTTATATTTACATTTATATATGATATTTAAGAAACATTTATATTATGTGTTTTTGTCTCTCTTTTGCAATTCAATTAATTTTTCCAAATTTTAACCAATTTAATTTGCGCAAACGATACCCACCATTCGAAACTATTCTTTATCCATTTAATTTGTTTCCATATTTATTGTTGAAAAGGGCCAAAATCTGATCGAAACGTTGCGTTTTTAATGTAACATTTTACTAATAAATATCTTATATTGCGCATTAACACGCGGACTCTTATTAGTTAATTTATGTTTCTTTTTATTGATTCATTCTCAGAGCCCTTCATATTTTACCACATTATACTATTTATAAAATTATACTACTTATAAAATATACTAAGACATTTGATTCTTTTACTTTTCCTGCATTTTTGATTTTTGTAGCTATGATTACATGTTATTATATGACTATTACTGCTATAATGTTAGTAATAATAATCTACAATTATTTTTGATTGCTAACTATATATACTTGTTAATAGAGCTATTTATATTAATTATTATTACTAACACTGTAATAAGTAGTAATCGTAATTATAACAATATATAATTATACATATTTACAAATACCAAAAATTTTTTTCTCTGAAAGAACGATTTTGCTGAAATGTATAAAAATTTAAATAGATACAGATCTGAAAATAGTTTTGTTGAACAAAATAATTATGTAAGAAATTCAAACAGTGTTGCAAAAAGTTTGGACATTTCACTATTTCAGCAACCAGTTTGAGCGTCTTACATAATTATTTTGATCAAAATGATCTTCAGATCTGTATCCAGTTAAATTTTTAAATATTCCAACAAAACTTCTTTTCGTGTGTTTGAAAAGAAACATTTAAGTTATCGAAAACACAGTAATTCAAAGGAGACAAAGATAAATCAAACGCGTTGAATTAAATTAATAAACAATTTGTCATGTAATCGCAAGATTAAATGAGATACAAAATGGGATATAAAATGGGATGTAAAAGATGGGGCGTATAAAGATAAGTTTACTGGCTATGTCTATTTAACAAGCAAATTTGCTTGGTTGTGCTTTATAAATCGCGTTGAATGGTATGTAGACAGCGATCACATAAAGTGACTGGCAGAAAGACACGTGTATTGTATATTTCACTGGGAATGTTTTCGAAATAATATATCTCGTTATGTGATAGTATTTCATAAGAATGTACATATACAGATTTGGAGATTATATTTTTTTATAAGAGCATTCTCTCATACCATCATACGTTTATATAATTTTTCGCTCATGTATTTCGGTTAGGTATATATATTAATCTTATTTAAAATTTGCTACCTGGAATATAGTATTTCTTACACACGATGAATAAAAAAGATTTGCGATGATCAATAAAATGTATTTAAATCTCCAAATTTCGCAGTGAATATTCAAGTAACAGCTGCTGATGATTTAAAACGAATGAGTTCTTCAAATATGGAAGGTTCTCTCTTTAATCACGTTTCTTCAAAATATTTTCTCTGCAGCAAGATAGATCAGCAATACAAGTATAACCAGATTGTCGCGGTGAATTTAAATGAATCAGAAATAGGACGTACGTGTCGACCAACTAGAATTATTGAAATTATTTTACTGGAGATACTTGAAAGTATACGGCTTTGTGGGTCAACCGCGGAGTATACGGCTGTTACGCGTGCTTACTCACGTTAAACGGCTACCGAAATCTTTCGTCTAATGAGTTGACGCAATTCGTAATGAGCCAGCATACACAGAATCTTAGATTTATAACGAACGCCACTCGCCGCTCTTAGAGAATTTTTTTTCAAATACTTTGCATTTGCAAAGTCGATAATTACACCTAATCAATGATCAAAGACCTAGAAAGATAAAGTTTCGAATACTTAAGAGTTGAATATCTCAATAATATCTCAACTTTTCAATTATTTTTCGATAGGTATCTATTTCTTGTTGTAAATGCTCTGATGATTGAAAATTTAATTGTGTCATTGACATGTACGTCAACTTACTCGGGTTCTTCACAAAAAATTGACCAACATACAGCATTTATACTGGACATGTTATACTACATTTCATCATCTTTTAACCGCAACTATAACGTAATATTCGGCAAATCGAAGTTTCTTGATGTTAAAATAGGTCATGAGAAAATCAACTTTCTTTCGGTTTGGCGATACGGGGGAAATCCAATTTAGGAAGAGTGTGACAAATATTTTGTATAGTTAAAAATCGACAAACCTTTCATACACGGTGATTAATGTTTAAAAGTGCATATAGACAGTTTTGACAAATCGCTACAAGCAATTTCAAATCGAAAAAAAAAAAACAGAAATAAGATATAACTCCCTACAATTTCTTTTTCTAACTTGAATTGAGCTTACAAAATATATGTAAAATATATGTAAAATTGAAAATAAATTATAATGCAATATGCGTCAAATAATATAAAAAAAAATAGAATATATAGGTATACTAATGTAAGGCAGTACCTCTGATGTCATAAAAGTTACATGAGGCAACGAAGGAACGAAATATAAATACAATTTAATATATGATATCTGAAAGAGATTTTGGCGCGAGATTTGCAAACTTGGATATGTATATAAATTCACATAAAAATATTTAAGCACTAAGATTTTTGGTTGAAAATAGAATTTATCTTTCTTAATTTGATTTATTCTCATCGGTCTAATCTCCAATTATAATTGTCTCCTTGAAATACGATGTTCTTTAGTAACTGATTGTTACGAAAAATATTACTGTAATCTCAGTAAAAGTCTTTCAGTAATCGAATTAGGTGGATGTTTAAGTCTTGTTAACATCAAATTATAAAAATATTAATTAAAATTTGATTAAAATAATGATACCTTAGTTAGAATAATCAAATTTTTTAAAACAAAATTTTTTTAATTAAAAAGTGAGAAAGTTTTTGTAAGTTACATATCAACAAAATAAGTGGTTATTCATACCAAACATTTCTCTCAGTAATAAATACAATATTCGCAATTTCTTCAAACTTTCAGAAATTCAGAAATTTAATTACAAGATGCGATCGCGTACTTCGTTACGCTCGAGATCCACTGGTGTGTACGAATACCGTGCGAGGATTTCGTTAAAAAGTTGATACGAAATTATCGATTCACAGTATACCTTAAATTAATGTAACTCGGTAACACAACTTTTTCTGCCGGATTACATTTTCTTTTTTCATCGATCGCTTGTGCTTGATCGACGAGTCGTTCCCCGCAATTGATCTTTCGATCACGAATCGTAATTATCGCATACTCGGATCGTTATGGAATTTATCAGTGAGAACACGCCCTCCCAGAACGTTACGTAACGGTGCAGCACTGGGAGGCTCCTACGGTGTGTGTTTCTTACAGAACAGACGCTTTAAGTCTGTTCGTTGTACGTCATACGTGTACGCATGTGTCGTTCTGTTGTGCCACCCACCTTTCCTAATATTACATTTTCCCGGTATCTGTTGCGATCGTTACCGATAACTTACACCGACAATAATTTATGGTACTTCTTAACGAAATGCAACAAATAACGCGCATAATACACCTGCATGTGATGTCCATAGTTAATAATAATTTATATATACGGAAAGAAAAATATTGCTAAAGTATCTAAAAATTTAAGTAGATACAGATCTGAAAATAATTTTGTTAATCCATCAAAATTATTTTCAGATCTGTATCTACTTAAAAAATTATGTATTAGTATAAGCTCAATTTTAAGATCCATCTGCAAAATTATTCTTTTTGTGTATGTATATTTCTTTTGTTCTACGACCACGTGAATTCTTCATTCAATCTCTGAAAGTCTAAAAGCATGAAGTTTTAATAAGTATTCAGCATCGCTGATAAGATAACAAAGCATTATTGTAATGTTATATCGTTAAGACAGATGAAATTCATATTGTAAGATTATTATAGCTATCATTGTCGATAGAACAGATATCGGTATACTGAGGCAATATGAATGGTATTCCCAATAATCTCGCGATTTCATAATATTACGTATTATTATTACGCCATGTAATTCTAGATATCTTGACTGCTATTCAATGGAAAGTGCAGATTGCGCAAGGAAAAAGAAGGGTAAAACGATTTTCTTGAAAGTACTCTTTGTCTCTTTCCTATAAAATATTTATTAAACATTCTTTACATTTCTAAATCAATTTATCGAAACAGAAAAGAAGATCATTTGTATGTTCATAACTCAAACCGAATTTATAGAATCTGGCGTCTTTGTATATTTCTATTCTTTTGCGTTCAGAAAAAGGACAAAACCATCGGAATTTTGGTGATCTTTCACGTAAAAATGTATACGTCCCATCTTTAAAACTCTTTAAAAATATCATTATACAATTCCTGTATTCATTGTAGAACTTTTATATGTACTCTTTAAAAAAAGAAGCTAAAACTCTAATCAAAACTTTCGAAAATTAAACGACGCGGTCAACTTTATACGTCTCTTCTATCTTTTTATTCGTACGATAAAATTGATTTTGTTGAAATTTTTAAAAATTCTGGTATATATGTATATATATTTATATAGATACAAAAAAAAAAATCTAAAAATAATTGTGTTATTATCCAAATAATTATATCGATAATAATAATTCGTGCATGATGAACAAAGCTACGAACAGTTTTGTCATTCTAATAACCAGCTTGAACGTCTATATAATTATTATATAATTATGTTATTTACATACTTAAGAAGAGAGGTTAACGATGAAATCTTATATAAGATCATAATATCAGTTGCCGCTGTTGTGCCGAGGTTATGTCGAGATTATGTGTGTAACGGTGGAGAAGCAGACAGCTGTAACAACATATACTCTGTGACCAGTACCAGTACCAGCTTGCCACATTTACATATTTTAATTGTTGCTCAAACAAAAAATATATTTCAAGGCATCAATATAACTGTAAATTATTATAGAATAAAGATTCTAAAGAAATAAATAATATAACGAACAGATTGATAAACATAACATTTAATATATCACTGAAAATATGTTCTATTTCTGAAAATACAATTCAATCTAAAATAAACTTATCACAAATGATCTCAATATTTGTTGCGGAACTATTCTTTTTGAAATATTATTTATTTTGCAGCAATATTAAGTGTACCGACCCAATCAGCCCTGGTCTTCCTCTACTCCAGGTACAATAGTTCTGCCCATGCAAAGAAAAGATGCGGAATCATTCACGCGAATGAGACGCATGCTTTGTTATTTCTTTCACCTTTCCATCAAACGATCAAAGTCACGTAACCGATAGTTCGCGATGCAGATCGACGTGTGTGTGTAAGCGATTACGCTCGATGAAGAATGCTGTTTGACCCGAAAACATCACGAGCGTATTTGTGAATGTTTAACTAACTTCCCGTAACGACGACTCATTAAGGCACGCGATTATTAACGACAGGCCGAAGTCTCCAACAAGAAAAAAGCTGTCGGGGTGGTTGGAGACCGTGAAGAGCCGTCATGAAGTTAGAGTGGCGGCAATACTTGGCAAAGAGTCAAACAGTGATTGCAGGTCCCTGTCTCAGCGGAGCGCGCCCGGAATATTTCGTCCTCGCTTTCCTCAAACGGTTCGGACCTTCTATTTTTCCTTCAGAGCGAGTCCAGTTTCCTCCTTTTTCTTACTTATCACAACCACGTAATCGTGGCTCTGAGTGCATCGCCGACAGAACGGTGAAATATTTGATGGCGATTTGTATCGCGAAAAAATTGCAGAGAAACGTCGGAAAAACTTGCGCATTTGGCTTATTGCTTGTAAGAACAGCAAGGGGTTCACAGGTGTTCGAAAAGGTTCAAGAAAAGGTTCAACTCGCTAAAATTTCCAATAAGAAAAGTTCCGTAATTCATCCTTACATGAATGATGTAAGGAAGATATAAATATGAGAAAAAAGGCAGTTAATTGAGAATACTTTACTTCAATATGTTGTTCTCTTTCAAATATTTCGCATGTTAATTAAAACTTTTTTATAAAAATGCTCTTAACATAGACTAATTATAAAATAGATAAATAGAATATTTATTTCTAAGGTTCAAGTTCTCTGAGAATATACAAACAAAAATAAAAAATAATAGCAGAGAAAAAATAAAAATAAAA
>NW_017305884.1:1881883-1884951 GCF_001594115.1 Trachymyrmex septentrionalis
ACCGTTCTAAGGTTCAAGTTCTCTGAGAATATACAAACAAAAATAAAAAATAATAGCAGAGAAAAAATAAAAATAAAATAACAAATAACGAAAGATAAAAATAAAAGTAGGACAATAAGAAAAATTAATAAGAAATAAAGTAAAATAAGAGAAAAAAGAGAAAAAAATGAAGTAGTGATAAGCTCAACGTACAGTTTATTTTAAGAAAATAATTAAAGCAAATTATTAAAATATCTTTAATGATGATCTTTAAATAATAAGAATTAAATTGTGTGTACGTATGTTTATTTAATAATTATTTGCACTCAATATAGTATTAGTTTGTATGAGTTATATTTTTTATTGGAATCGTATGTTTTAATGATGCGAGGGATTCTCTACCCATGGCACGAATTTTCTCGGCCGACGAGTTTAAGGCGAACTGTACAATCTTTTTTTTTCGCGAAGTCGACCTAAACTATACCTGTTTAATTACTTCGGAACTTCGTGCGTTCCGAAGATCCCCGGCGGCTTCGTGGCGGCGGTATCTTCTCCTGAACGAAGTAGAAGTATGATCGAAATTTGTTTCGCGCGCGCCGACCGAAGATCGAGGGAGAATGAAAAGGAGAAAGAGAAAGAGGGATATAGGCTAGCGGGGAGCGACGGGGAGATGGAAAAGGAGCGTGAAAGGATCACTGGGCGTGTCCAGACAGATCGAGTCGAAAACCCGCTGCTTTATTAAAGCGGCGGGGTCAATGGTGGTACACCAGCCACGATAAAGACACGACATTCCCTTTACTACTCACCTCTTAAACCACTATCGCGCAATGAAAAACTGTGTTCATTAAAATGGCAAGTGGACTTTGAAATGTGTTTTCATGAAGTACAATTTATAAAATATAATTTATTACTTGGATTCTTCCTCTGATCGAAAAATAATCAATTTTTATTAAATAGAGATCTTTTGCAATTGAGAATTCTAATATAATGCCTAAAAGCATTGAATTTCGCTTTAATAAATACAGCTGTTTTTGATTAGGAGATTCTGAGAAATAAATATGTATATACTGAATGTGGAAGAAATAACATTAATTTGCTATTAAAAATCATAGAATATTTTACGATAATTGACAATAACAGCCATTCTCAAATACTCCAACTGCTGCAACTATGTATGATAAGTTAAGAATGTGAGACTAATGGCATCAGCATGAACGCGAGATAGCATCGACCGCGATATCATTTATATAAGAACACCAGGCGAATTCGAAAGAAGAGGATAACTGTGTAGGAATTTTGCAAAACAAAAGCGAGGCTGATTCAAGTAAATTTCAGATTAAAAGGGTGAGGCTTTATCAACGCCACGGAACCTGTATGGAGTCGCACTCGCGTTCGCCACTAATCAAATACCGCGATCTACATAATTTGTTTAGAAGCGACTATAAATCATTGCTCGCACAAGTAGTTTATCTCGAGTGCTGATTCAGTGAAATTAGTATTACCACGAACCGACCGCGCGCATGCTCTTTCTCTCTCCCGTTACTTCGTGCGCGCGTTGAACGGAAAAGAAATTTTGCATCCCGGTGCGGCCACCACTGCCGCGAAATAACTCGGGAACGCGAATTGCAAAATTGCTCGCGTACTGGAGGCCATCCCCGAGACATTTTCTTAAATGCCAATTATCGGAACGAGATCATATCACTCATTTGCATTACGTCGAGTATGAGAAAGTGGAAAAACTGCGAAAATCTAAGATTAGATAAAGAAAAGTGAAATAAAACCGACGATTATTTATCAATTAATAGAAGTCTTTATTTAAAAGATACCTCAGTTATATGACATGAAACTAAACGATTAATATTCATATATTATGAATATAAATCGTCGATTTTATTTAAATATATCTTTTCGCTTAGATATTCAATATTCTTCCACCTTCTCTCTCCCCTACATCAAAATTATCGAAAATATGTAATGATATTTACATTAAACGGCGCGTGCGTGCATTCCATGTCCACATATTGTAGTGCGGCATTAAACATACATATATCCGACTATTATTAGATATGAGAAATGGAAGGTTATCATTACTTTAATACACTGCAATAATTTTATTTCGTGTTCACATGCAATTCTCCCATTCTTCCTTATAGAATATCTTTTATTATTTTTAGTGTGCAATTAAAAAATTTTAAATTTGTGTTTCAAAAACATATTTCACATGTTCCAAACAATGTTAATTCAAATTATATTATATTTAATACAAGATAAATATGTTAGAAAGTAATATAATATTATATAAAAAAATTAATACAAAAAATAGTATATTGAAATTTGTAAGCAAATTCTAGAGCATACTTTTTCAGTAGAATTAACATTTATAATATGTTAAATCAACATATATTTTATTCATTTATCCTAGAATTTACGTTTTAAAGTAGTACATTATTTGTATATTATTTATTCATTTACCCATAAATCATTATTGTAACGTTTAAAAGTGTTGAATATTCATTTTATACAAAATATTTAAATAACCCAATCACATTATATTAAATTAACATGAGAATATGTTAAAAAATTCAACACAAAAATTTTAACAAGAACCGGTTTTGACACAAATACAAAATGTTCTCTACTGTGTAAGATTCCTTAAAGTGTTAATAAATAAGAAACGTTCAAGCATTTAAAATTCGTTACATAAAATCGTAGACGTTTCGATCATCGAGTCATCCTCAATATTTCGAAACAAACATTCATTACAATTATAAAGTAGCGTTAATTTTGGATCCATGGCAATTGCATTCAAACTTCGGAGGCATGTTAAATTGCATGTAGGTGCATATTCCTTCAAGTTGTTTTACATGTTGTAACAAAGTCCATCGTCATTCTAAACAGCTAACACGTAACAAGAGGCATATGTCATTATTTAATCGTATTCGTTTTCGCGCCAATCCTTTCACGATGAAATTCAACAAGAAATGAAATAAAATTATTCAGAGCAGCTTGGCTGGTATTAAGTCTCGAATTTGATAAGAAGTCGCACAGATAAGAAGTTGGCGGATTTGTTACGCGGTATAATTACTCGA
>NW_017305884.1:1885051-1903318 GCF_001594115.1 Trachymyrmex septentrionalis
TGAATTTGATAAGAAGTCGACGCACAGATAAGAAGTTGGCGGATTTGTTACGCGGTATAATTACTCGAGGGAGAAAGATGTGTGTGATAGGTCTTGTCTTTTTTGCACTTTATCTTTCAGAGTAAATCAGCTTAACGTCTTAATAGAAGACGTTACTACCGCAACACATGCGAGGATGCAACAAAATATTATCCGATTAATCTCGCTTCTATATATACGTTCGGCATACTTCTGCAATTATTTTGTATAATTATACATATAATATAGGAAGAGACGTTCATAACGAGGAAACATACGCTGCAAGACACTAAATTACATCAGCAAGCTTATGAAAAGTCACTGGCGGCGGTTTTCGTGGTTTTTGGTACGCGGATCAGAGAAACTATATGCCTGCTAAATTAAGCCTGATTTACAGCCTTTACGTCGTGAAAATTCTCTCTTCCTATCCGTACTCGGTTTGTAACCGCAACTCTGCTCGACTATCCTGTGATTTATAAGGAAAGCCGTCTGTGTCCCCGAAGTACGTAACATTGAAACGCTTTCTACGGTGTTATAAGCAGAAGGGTACAGTTGTTATCGATACTTTGTGGAAGGTAATATATTTAAGAAGTCGGGAGAATAGCTAACCCCGAACACTTTGCTACAATGTTAGAAATGTATCGTATCAACCTAAGAATTGCCCTGTTAATTAATCCTTCACTCGTTTATGTCTGTAATAGAAAATCTTACTGCAATTATAGTTAATATAAGAAAGGTAAGGAGAATACAAGATTTGCATTTTTCTCCTCTTTTTAAAAAGTTGAATTTCTTTAAAAATATAATTAAAATATTCTTTTAGAAATCTTTCTATCAATTCCTGTTTTATTCCTGTTATATTCCATTTTTCTCCTCTTTTTAAAAAGTTGAATTTCTTTAAAAATATAATTAAAATATTCTTTTAGAAATCTTTCTATCAATTCCTGTTTTATTCCTGTTATATTCCATTTTTCTCCTCTTTTTAAAAAGTTGAATTTCTTTAAAAATATAATTAAAATATTCTTTTAGAAATCTTTCTATCAATTCCTATTTTATTGTCCTATTAATTTTCAAGTAATAATTTAGCAATTTTCCTATCGGTTACAAATATATAGAAAACCCCAACTGCAAGTGCCAAAGAACCGAAAGAAAACCGCAATCAAAAGGAGATTCGCACATTCTGGCACAGGCGAAACACCTGTCACGCGATATACACGTCCATAGTCCGGGTCGTAATTTTTACGCTTGGCAAAACAGGTAATCGCAAATCAAGTCGTTCCACGTGGTTCACGTGTATGTTTGCGCGCACATATGTGCAAAACGACGGAAAAGACGGAATATCATTGACATGTCATAAAAGTCGGAGAAAAAAACGATAATAGTATGCTTCGGTGTTTCTCGTCGTGTTAAGGGCACGACGTTTTATCGACATCAGTATTGCGTGCCAAGCAATATACGGGGTGTACGGTGACACGCGCGTATGCGTGCTATCTCAGCCCGACACGGTTTCAATTCATCATCACGCGCAAGCGCGAATGAGATTCTCTTGAAACTTTACATCTTGAAGAACTTTACTTCGAGAATCCTCGGGAGGTATATTGAGTGCATTGTGTCAAGATTAGAAGCTTTGAAACGTAATAGAAAATATTTGCAGATTGGAAAACACCTATTGAAACGCTGCGCTATCGACACGAAGAAGCCTTTAGGTAGAGCAGAATGTCATAAATAAATTAATGGTAGACTCTTTCTGTATGAAGTACAGGGTATCAATTATAAGTAAAAATGGAAGCCATTGTAGCGTTCCTCGAGAAACAATAAAATTTTTTAATCTAATGCAATCTGTACGAAAATCGTAGAAATCAACCTCCACTTTTGCAAAAGAAAATATAAAAGACAAGAACACGGTCAAAAAGGAGTAAATAATGTAATATAAATAATAATTTTTAATAATTCATATATTGTACTTGATTAATATATGGAAAAACATTTTCGATTTCTTTACTTGGTCTTTATCAGTTCCTGCAAGTGTAACAAATTAAAGTTTAAAATCTTGACATAAATAATATTCTAATATATTAATCACATACATTAAATTCTAATAAAGCTTTTTATTATTAGGGTTTTAGAAGAATTTAAAATTCTCAATTATACACTATATAAAGCACTATATTAAAACACAGAATAACTCGCAAACCATGCAACTTCTTAAAAAAAAAAAAAAAAAACCCTGTGGAAACCTCAAAAGTATTTTCAACTGAAAATTACAACTTAGCATAAATATAGAGAGTACGCTAATTAGTTTACATAAATAGAACAAAACTATGAAAAATAAGATTGTAAAACATAAAATTATTCTAGATAATTACACTATTTAAAAAACAGGAAAATATTCCAAAATCCATATGTTCCAGTAACAGGTTAATAATAAAATCCAACCATTAAACGACGATAAAATAATGACGACTGGAAAGTTAATTAAACACTTGTTACTCGATGTTTGCGCGAGTATTAAGTAAATATAATTCGAAACACCTACATTTCGTACAAAATGACGGGATAAAGAAAGGAAAATACGACAGCTGGCAACGCGTGGTCCTTGCTCAACCTAGTCCAACCCGATCTAAAGTATTCTATAAGATATATATATTCTATAGAGTTCGATGTCTTTTCACATAGGAGACGAAAGTGCGCGGGATAGCAACCGCGGAGGAAAAGGTGCTTCCGAAGAGCAGCTGCCGTATTGGTAGCCATATTGTGAAAGCGTAACAGTTGTCCAAAAGACGTGCCTGCTCTGCTCTGCTTTGCGCTGCCCTGACCCTACCTTGCCCTAATTGGCCATTGTCGATCATCTTGCACGGGATGTTGCATTCATGTCGAGGAAACTCGACGGTTGTGGACAATCTCTGCGCGGGAGCTGGACACGCGAATCTTACGGAAGCTAAATCAGCTCAAAAGGACTGCAGGAAAATGCATCACTCTACCGCCGTGACATTCATTGATGATGTTAGTCACGGTATGGTACGCGATCAATCGTTAATCATAATTAATCACTAACGGGGGATATATGAAGTAATTTCAATTATCGTGACATGTTTATACGGGAAAAGAATTTCTCGCTTGATTAATGATAACTGCGTAGAGACATGTAGGCTCGTGGAAGACTCCAGGATTCAGACCGCGTTGCGTCGCAATGTGTGTAACCGCAAATCGTTGTAATTGTGAACGTAGCTTTATATGCCGTTCGCGATTCTGCGAAAAACTCTCCGACAAAGTAACAGGTGGACCTACGGTGAATTCCGACGAGAACCGGGGCTCTTTCCTTCGTGCATCGAATTCACGTACGTTTCGAATGAGAAATGTGATCGAACATAAAGTAAATTCTACGTGTTGGACTACATTTATAATTACGGTTGCAATATATTCCATTCATATCGAAATTAAATATTTGCTGAATATATATAAATGAAGTTATAATTTCGTAATAATTTCACAATAACTTTAATTCTAATAAAAAAAATAAACTATAAATAAAGAAATTATTGTATAAACTGGAAATAAAAAAATTTAATTCCACAAATTAAAAGAAATAACAATTTCAAATTATAGTTTAAATAAAGCAAAAAAGGGAAATTTAGTTTCCTCTTTTCGCGGTATCTCTTTAAGTATTGTATGTTTAATTCTTTTTTTTTTTATCGCGGAGAACAGTTAGGTACCACATCTTATTAATAGGTAATGTTAATAAAAAGTTCGCTACTTGTATATCCTAGATATTTTCTCGCCTCCACATATCGCGCATTGACCCTTATCTATAGATATTATATTACGTACAATGAGCGTGATCAAAGAGATTTTACAAATGTGTGACTTACACTGACCTATGATTACAGCTAAGACACGTTTACATTTTATCGATGTGTGCTATCAGCTGATTGTTTGAACAAGATAATGTCCGAAGTTCTCAGCGATGGATGAAGTCGAGACAATTTGATTCATTTATCAGTTCATTTTTATGATTGACGTTATCTGATGATGGCATACATAAATAGAAATAAATAAAAATTTTAAGAGAAAAAGAGAAAGAGAAAGCAAAATATAAATCATAAAAATTATTCCATCAAAGTAGATTGATAATCAATTAATCAAGATTTATTAAAATATTGATAATTAAAGATGTAAATTTAGAAAATATCTCCAGATAAAATTTTGATTTTTATAATTTAATGTTGTATAATTTTTTTAACGACTGAATATATCGCTGTATTGTTTTTTTTTCAAATTTTTTAGAAAAATAAAATAATTTCGGGAAATATTCGAATTATCACGATACAAAAATTTAATTCAAACGATCTAATTTTTTAGTGTGTGAAATGTCCAGGCTATCCTTAATAAATTTTACGAAATTGTTTTTACACAAGAAAAAAGATAAAACGAGAAAACTTTAAATACTGCAATTCTCAAATGTTATCAACGTATTAACATAAGTTCGCACGTGTTCATGAATGGTAAAACTCAAGTTACCTGCAACATCATTGCACGTCAGCTAATTAATTATTCAATTACAAGAACAATAGCGCGCGGCATTAGTCGGTTCACAGCCTCTGCTTATATATATCAAGGCCATTTTTCCAATCCGGTCTATTCCAAGACAATTCAACACGGGAATATCGCCGAAAGTAGAACGAAATTTTATTTAACGTTCCCCTAAACATTTCATTCGAATAACGTTGAACAAACTACAAGTGCCGTATTATTCGAGTAAAAAGTGCTTACTAATTAGTAAGGGAAAACTTAAATATTAGCCATCGATGAGGCACTGTAAACGTAAGGTTGATTCGGCTGTTAACTTTTCAGCTGTTATCTCACGAATCTTTAAGCAATTCATTTTTATAGCATTGCTCAAACAAAATTTTATAATATCACGGATTGCAGCATCTGAGTGTCTTTCGTAAAATTTTCGTAATTTATCGTAATGTTCAAAGAGAGAATTAGTTTTGAAAATTCATTATATTCGCTTTAGTTCAAAGAGAGAATTAGTTTTGAAAATTTATTATATTCGCAACTAAAATTTAATGGAGTTTTACGCAAAAAGTTAACAATTAATTAGTAATAACTTCAGTGAATCAATAGATACACAACAAGGTTTTGCTAAAAGATTTAAAATTTGCTGGATACAGATCTGAAAATAATTTTGTTATTGAACTATAAAAAACAATTATGTTGAATACAAAAAATGATGAACAATCCTGCCAAAGTTTTAATATTCTTGCTATCAATTTGAATTTACAATAAAATTATTTTCGGATTTGTATTCAGCAAAATCATTCCGTGTACATTGAAAGAAAAGATTGGTGCGGCGAATTAAAAATGCTCTTCCATATTCAGCCAATTGTTTCTTTCAGTGTAACATTTGTAAAAGCTTATTCCCGAACAATTTTTCCTTTGATAACACGTGCAATATTAATAATTTTTTCATCGCAATAACTGATTCAATTATATTATATCATCGCAGTGAGATATAACAAGATTATATGTATCTATATACAATACATTACCGCTCATGGAAGCTCTCAGAGCCCCATAAATTTTATGTCAAAAATTAGGATATTATAAAATCACAATTATGTTATTTTTTTATATATTTTACTTCTACATATACTAACACCAATTGCAACAGCTTCATGAATTATTTTTAATATTAATTATTTTATATATGTGTTGTGTGTGCGTGTGTGTGTGTGTGTCAAAATTGTTTAATTTCATAGAACATTGATATTGTATAGTTATCTCTATTTCGTAGAACATCGACATAATATAATAAGAAATTTCAAAAGTTCACTTTGGCATATAAAAAAATTGAAAAAAAAAATGTCAGATCTTTGCTGCATCTTTGTCAATTTGAGTGACTTAAACATTATGGACATGTGAGCTAATTATTCTTGTATCATTCTTGAGGAGGACTCCAAAGACAGTCGAAACACTCAAAATAAAGAAGACATCAGGAATCCAATTTCTGATTATTGATTGTTCACTAAATAATTGTGCCGTTTATCGATGCTGACTCTCATTAGTCTATTATAGTTATTTTTTTTGTTATTGTTTAAAATTCGAGCGTCCTAATATAATTATTGTTATTATAAAATTGAAAATAATTTATCGTTTTTGCAACTGGTATTAGTACAAATATCCTACGATACAATATAAAAGAATAACAACTGTTATATAGTAAAATAACAATTATTTTATAACAATTTTTTACATGAACATTTGATAAAATCTGAGTGTCGGAATTTCTACGAACAGCATGCATATGTTTATATGTTTGTAGATACATATATTAATATATGTGTAATACGGCGTGTATAAATATATATGTTGGTATCTAAGTATAAATATATGTATTATAATAAGCAAAACAATGTACAGTAGACGATGCGAACTGTATCTTAATTCTATCACCGAAAGTAGGTCACAACTTTATCAGTCGCAGTGAGGAAGCAGAATTTCATAAGTTCGGAACGTTTTTAAGGCTTTACGATCGCCTTGAGACTTATTTGCACGACAACCGAGTGGAAAATGCTAATGGATTCAATGAATTAAATTAGCAATTATTACATGCCAGGAATACTGACCACTTGATTAATACCCGTTTCTTTTGATATTAAATGTAATGCGACAAGTGGCATTACAACGATTGCCAGACATTAAATAACACAAAATTGATCGCATGATGCCTTTCAATAAAACACCGTAATTAATTGTTCGAAATCGCAAATACGAGAAAAATTGCATTTATACACGCTAGGCTAAACAGTGTTTATCATTTAAAAATGCAATTAGTAATCAATTTCAGTTTTAAATATATTAATTCCGTTTTAAATATTTATTAGTTTTAAACATAAGATTGAATACTATTCTGTTAAAAAATTAATAAGAATTTCAAATTATATACCTATATGTTTGCAAAACGGTACGTTGAGTTTTCGCATTAGATTTGTCGTGATTATAATTAATTTAATATATATGTTATTAAGGATATATCTGAGTCATTTTTGCAAATAATAACGTTAAGTGTTAATGTTTACACTTTAAATAAACTATATAAGTTTGAATGAATATAGTTGAAAATTATTTGGTAAATCATCAATGACTTAATTTACAGTTTTTTCGTAATATAGATATGTTTAACTACTTTAACTATAAATATATTATTAACCGCCGACATTAAAAAACCTTTTGAAAACTAAAAGTCTTATCAACATATTTCATTTTGATTGCAATACAAGCAATTAATAATAATATTAATAATACTCTATTCACCAGTAGATCATATTATACATCGTAGTTATAATATAACAAAATACATAAAAATAGCCCTTTTTGCAAATTACATTGCAAATTTTTCAAAGTTTTTACGTGATGGCGCAATTTGGAAAACGCATTCACATTCCTATTTAATTAATCCTATTAAACAAAAAACTATAAAAAGTGACTAGTCTTATTTGAAAAAAGTCATTTTTTGTCAAACAGTATTATGTAGAATGCTCAAACCAATTGCTAGACTAGCAAAACTTTTTGCAGCATTGCTCGTCATGCTCGAGTTTCCTACTTAATTATTTTGATGACTCAACAGAATATTATTTTCAAGTATGTGTATCTACCTAAAGATACATTAAAATCAACAAAATCGTTCTTTCCGTGTATTCATCTAAACAAAAGCAATCAACATTCTAATAATCACAAATTTGCATCTTACCTTATAACTTTTCGTCTGTTATTGGGATGCAATTTGAACGCCATCTCCGGATCGATCTTCATCAGTCTTTGGTGTAGCTCCTCGTTGCTGCCATCGTATACTCTCGCGTCGAATTTCAACTTCTTCGGCGCCGTCTCATCATCATCGTCATCGCTGTCATTCAGTCGATCTTGTACATTGTATCGATCGTCCGATCTGTTTTCGATCGACGTGCTTGAATTGGTCGCGCTTGAATTGACCTGCATCGACGGTTCTTTCGGATCAGAATCGGTTATAAGAATCTCCCATAGTACTGATTCTATGTAATAGTTCGTACCACCGACGACGATCGGTAGTTTCCTCCTGGCCAGCAGATTGTCTATCTATATCGATAGAAAAGGAAAGAGTTGGAGTAGAGTGTAGATAAAAGTAGGACCGAGCGATCTGCGCGGGAGACCGTGGCTAATGATCGTATCAAGGTCTTCGCGAGGATCAGGGGCGTTCCAATTGGCTTCGTTCAAGATCTTTATTTTACGAAGTCGATTTCGCGAACCGAGCTGTGAACTCGTCGCTTATAGTTTCACCGAGAGAGTCGATGTAATTATAAATCTTAGCACATAACAATAAGTAAGCCGTTTCGTACTGGCCAGAAAGAGAAACGGAAGAAAAAAGATATCACTTCCGACATCTGTGATTCATTAAGCACTCTTTGTACGTTTTTTCGTTAATACGTTCTGAGAAGAATGACTTGCTTACCTAATGATTTTATCTACATGACAGCTTCGCGGATTCTTTTTTAACATTCTCTTAATTTTCAGAGATATTATATAATTAACTTATTATAAATCAATCCTCGCTTGATTAGATCCAAGACGCAATACAAAAATAAATTATTAAGCATTGCATTATTCATGCATGTAACTTGTAATCATTATTATCGTAAATTATGAAGTTTTCTGCTAGTTTGTAAGAAAATAATAATTGAACGCTCTTTATTGAACATCATCCTTATTGCCACGTAATTATAGCTGTCGCGTTAAATCGTCGGGCATCCGTTAACGCGGAAAAAGAGAACGAGATGTGACGATTACGATCGGCAGGGCCATGTTCCTAAAGTCGATTACGGAGAAGTTGGTCAGCGGGTCCACGATGTCCAGCATGTGATGCGGCGCCGCCTTTCTTTCCACTGGGGTCACCTTCGCGGTAACGATGTCCAGGCCTTTGTACACCTGCGGGCCGAGAGAGAATCGTCGTAATTAAAAGTGAAATAACGAGGGACCGGCGAGACGCAGTTATGAAAGAAATAAGTAACGGTTAATAAATAATGAATGAATAGAAATAATGCGATATCGAATGATTCCGTTAATTGCGCCGCTTATGCGATTTTGCGACCGAGGATAAATGCAACAAATAACGCAAACGACAATCAACAAAATCGTGCTCGACTCAAAATTATAAAAGTTGAAAAAAGATATCGAGTCAATCATCCACAAAAAATTATTGCCGTCGATGTAACGAAAATTTACGCAATTTCTTATCGGCGCAATTTATAATCTTATCGAATTTTACTTGAATATGTCGTGATAAAAATGACGTCGCACGAGAATTCTTAAAGAGTTGCCAAGAATTTTGTCAAAATCATTACTTTTCTGCAAGCTATTAATATAATCACGTATTTGTAGCTCTTTTTCAACGTGTATTAAATTATTCAAACTTTTGTACATATATAATAAATGATAATGTTGGATGCAATTATTTAAAAGCTATTAGCAATAAAGCATAAACAGATTTTTTCACGTAAAACACCTGTTATATCATTTCAGTGAACTAATATATTAAGATGCACAGTATTATAAAGATAATAAAATTATATCAGCAATATCTCAATAATCCGAATTCAAAAACCACTGTTAATATTTCTTCATTTCTTTTTCAAATTTGCATTTACAAGATGAGTCGGCAGTGCTGTTAAATAAAGAGCAGGTATATGTAAGTTCGAGGTCAGTTCGAGAGTAAATGAGAATGATGGTCCCACATAAAGGAAAACATTATATAGTGGCTTCCCGACAAATGTGAGAAAAATACAAAACGTAAAAAAACTATGTTTTTAATGAGATCTGCTTGAAATAACGCTTATAAACATGATTTGCGTGTGGCGTGCAAAAATAGAAGATCTAAATACAGTAAATCCTTACATACTCTGATAACGATAATGATTTTTTTATATAATGTTTGCGGCAACTCTAGTATTATACGCAATAAATTATTCTTATATTACGCAGTATGTTTTCTAAAGGAGGATACCTAAAAACGACTTAAAAGCAACTTTCAAATGATAATATAGCAAAATTTGGCATTCTATCCATTTTTTTTTCCATAACGAGGAATGTATTCCTAAATATAATTTTTAAAATATATATTTTGAGATATAACAAATTTCGTAGGTATAATTTGAAATCTGTTTTTCGTTTCTCTAATGATTTAATGTAGTACCTTTCTATTAATTCTCTTTGTCCAATATGATTCTTAAGATTTGCTAAGTTTTTTCTGCTCGTTTTTTCTGCTAAAATTTTATAACGGATTTATTATATCAAACAGATGATATTTTCTTCTTGAACGTGCTAAATAAAATTTATATCGCGTCATGCAGTTGAAATACACTTGAACCGTGTAACCAACAAAGATTGAGACAAGTGTCCAACCTTCGTTCCACTTCGCTCGCCAGCATGAATGAGCTCCCGATCAGAAACCTCGTACATCGTTTCTATAGTGATGAAATGTCGAAGAGAAATATAGCGAAGTATCGGCAACGTTCTCAGCGATGGTGACCGACTACCGACTGAACAGCTGCGACTCGAAATCCATTAATCCATTCCTACTAATAAAGATTAACTTTAATCTCGGTTTAATTTACTCTTCATCTTCTTTTCATTCTTAGAAAGATAAAACGTAAGTTAAAATCAAGATTAAAGTTAATCTCTATTAAGATAGAAATGGATATAAGTCTCATCGAAAGTGTCAAACGCAAAATCAGAAAATTTTAGAGATACTAGTATGTACCATCGATTATTATCAATTAACAACGAGTCAACGATTCAATCATGCATTATTAAAATAATAGTCACACAGGAGCCAATAATAATTGCGCTTTGCTCTGTGTAAATAAAGGCAAAAATAAAAATAAATAGAAAAAAACAGAGAAAATAGAGAAAATAAAATTAAAGAGAAATGAAAAAATAAAATTACAGAATGGAAGAAAAAAATGGAAATATATCTCCGATGTTCTAATATTTACAGTTAAGTTATGATTATTCTCATTAATAAAATTGCAGAGAAATCTTTGTAACATAACATTTTTGACACAGCACAAAAGTAAATTAATAATATTCCAAAGGCATCCACATCGGTTTCACCATTTGTCAATATAATTAATAATCAGTTAGTAAGATTTCTTTTACCGACGATTCTCCCATTTTTCTGCGAAAATGTACTCGTGCTTTGGCACTGATATATATCCGCTTTCTATAATTCGAGAAGAATCCAGTATGTATAAAGTACGTGCTTAGAGGCTCAATAGTGCCTTCAATCACTTTTCTACTTCGTTAATCGCACGGTTAGCAAACGAAGTTCCGCCAGTACTTCGTGATTCGCTTACACAATGGAGAAGATATAGAAGTAAAGCGAAGGAACAGTAGAATTCGTGTAACGTTCGAAGTAGAAACGAAGTCAGACACATGTTAACAAGTATATCTCGCAACCAAGCCTGGCAACCAAGATTCCATTGAGTCCTTTAACTATTTAACGCGCTAAATGGTGTTTTTTTCCATCCATTGAAACTATTGACTGGATCAATTACATCGGCTCTTAGCGTTTAGAAATCTGTACAATTATCGTCCAATTCCATCAGTCGTTTGGCGATTTGAGAAAGATAGCTTTATATGCGTATCAACATTATCTTGTCAATGACGCAAGTTATTTGAAATTTAAAGCCGCAAGTGGCAATCTTATTAAAGTACTTAAATCACTCAAACGCCAATGACTATTATTATCACAAGCGTAAGAAGATTCATAACTTTCATGATTAAATTAATATGTTACTTGCCGTGTAGAATATCAATTAATTTGATAAAATATTAATGAAATTTCTTAAAGACACGAAATTAAAAAACATTAGATCGACATCGATAGACTTGTCAGGAATAGTAACCTGGTAATCCGTTAGATGTATGATGCATCCGATGGAACAGGTTTCCAAGGTTTCTAGTATATGTCCAATATCTTGAATGACCACGTTCACAACCTTCATTAGCCTTCATTCATCAGGCACTTATCGGATAAACTGTTTTATTATGATGTCCAGTCCATCCGAAGAAATTCAAAGCAATGTATCAGTAAACGATCAAAGAATCGTTCGAGCCGAACATCATCGATTGATGAACTATAATATTTGCATCAGGGTTGGTAAAGACTAATGTTTTTCTTTTTTAAGAATAAAACGTATTGTGTTTTTTCTTAAATATGTTTTTAATACTTCAAATATGCTTTAAGCTTAAAAAACATATTTAAAACATATTAAAAACATCAATTAAGCATGTTTTAAACTGCTTAAAACACGTTTAAAACATGTTTTTTACCAATCCTGATTTGCATAGACAATAAATTAATTTATCGATTAATTTATCGATAGAAATGAGTTCAAACAAACTGCTCTGATTTTTAACAAATTTTTAAAAAAGAGATAATCGTAATTTATGGAAATATAAGAGGAAATAAAATCATGATATGCAGACATAAATATAATTCTAATTAACTACAATAGATTTTTGAAGATTATTTTTTCCTTTCCTATTTTAAATAAAAATTTCTATTAATCTAATAATATTCCATTAATTCAGGATAATCATTTTTAACTTCTCAAATAAAGATATCGAAATAGTTCGTCCACGCACGAAAAATGTCACTTGCCGAGTGGTATTCATTGTGTAATCAAGAACATGTCGCAAGCAAAAATGTTAATCGCTTACTCCACATTTCGTCGCACTATATAATTCGCACACCGTTTCGAAAATAGTCTCAAACAAATCTATTCGCGCAATGTGCACACTAATTAGCGTCGTCCATCGTTTTTGCCGAACTTTCCGAACAGGTTCGAGAGCGACGTTCTCCTGTATAAGTTATGTTGAAAGATCTTAAGTGATTAGAGAAAAGAAGAAAGTATCAAATCATAAGGACAAGATTAGCAAAGATTGGCAAAGTTCAATGGCAGAAACCGGATAATAACCGCTGTTTCCTATTATCAAAGTTAGCGGTCGCTGAGTAAGATCTCTCCCATGTTTCATTCGTTCATTTAAGATTTTAAAACAATATATTCCTAAATCGTACTTTAAAGATGTAAAAAATTTTGAGATTTAATAACACAGATTGCGAGGAGCGTTATTGTATTATTTTATCCTTGTTTTATGTCCACTGAACAATAGAATGATATAACAGCGTTAATAGTGAGCTACAAATACGCAGGAACGAAATTAGATTTTCTCATAAAGAATTTTTTCTATGACATCATCTTTATTTTTTAACAGTTTGAAAATGTATACAGACGAAAGATGACATGATGAAAAATTACACGAAATGCAAAAGATTATAAGATCTGTCCTTTCCAGTTAAGCATGGTAATTTTTCCTCTCCACGTTGGAGAAAAAAAAGAGAGAAAAGGAAGAGATAAATGGTATAAGAAGTTCTGCCAATGAGAACAGATCGATTTCCGATGAAAAATCGACATTTCAAATACTGAAGTTTGCTAGAATTGATCGAACAGTCACATCTAATTTCGTATAAGTCTGACGTATTACATAATAAAGAACACTGTCGAAGTGATAGCTAGGATTAATCGATGGCTTAAGTAAAATAGGCGTCGAAATCTAAAGGAGCGAGACACCATTTGTCTTTCTCGTCTTGTTCATCACCTCGTAAAGTCGTAACCAGCTCGTCAGCAAGTAAGTGGCATTCCACGACGTGGCGTTGGCGGAAGTCACAGCCGTTCTAGACGGATCTAATTCGAGACTTCAGAAATAGACGAGAGAAGGAGCGAAGAGGGATCCGAAGGGAACGGCGTGCGAACGTTTCTAGACTCAAGGTCGCGAAGTTAAGGAGTCTGGAGAAGAGTCGTGTCGACCAATCGGAATAAATAGAGCGTTTCTAACGTGCTTCGATACGAGAAGAAATTTGTGGATTGGATATATCTTCTTGCGCCGTGATTTGTCAATAATGCTGAAGGAGCCTCTCGCTCCTCGCTCGCAACAACAATTATCGAAGTTACCGGCAAATCGTAAGGCAATTATGCGAGATTTACTGATCGATGCGTAAGTTATTCGAGCATCGAGACTTCCAGAAAAGTCTTAAGGCATAGCAATCGCACTCTATACTAAACTTTCCGAAGAAAAATCGAAGTTATGAAATTATGAAGCAAAATAAAATTATGAAAAAAAATAAGCTGAGTTTTTTATGACTTGACTAAAATAGTCACAATCAGTGCACAAAGTGCACTTTTATATATCGTTATTGTAATATTAAATTCATAATGTCAAATTATATTCAATTTAAGTGATTTTTCATCATTCCAAATATACTTCACTGTTTCTACTCACTACATCGTAAAGGAAGATGTGTAAAGCAGGATGTTGTACCCTCGGATTTACATTAGACAATTATTTTTTGTATTGTATGATTATTAGAAATATCAAAAATAATCATTATATGAGAAAAAAATCATAAAACTCAATTTGATATTAAAGCTTTAATAAGATTTGTATAATATTTTCTGAAATTTATGTACATTATTAATAAAAAGAAAAAAGAAAATGGAATTCTATTGTTTTGCAAGTTATTAATTCGCTATTATTTAGCGAATTTAAATGAATACTAAATCAGTTTGTACTTGGCTTTCGTTTTACTGAGGAAGATTTAAATCATGAGTCAAAATGTTTGTAGTTAACTTCGTTGGTAAGTGCATTTTCCAACATTGTTTGGAAGCTCAGACATTTTACTTATACTTAATTTATTCTTGGAGCCACAAAAGCAGTTTTATTTTTATTAAGTTCTATTACTTTTCAGTTTTTATTAAATACACAAGCATTATTCTCCAACAAATATTACAAACTTAAGTTTGGAAAGGTATTTTTTAAAGCAGCTTTCTTAAAAAAAAAAGGGGGGGGGGGGAAAAAGAAAAGCACTCACATTAAGATCTGCGAATTTTAACGCGATTTGAAAAATTCTAGGCACAGACTAAATTGAAAAGGAGGTTATCAAGTAGGTTTTTTCCATGATGAATATTTAATCAGTAGAAAGGGCAGGTAGGTCGCGTAGCGGCACATTACCCGTTGTTATGACATTAGAATTGCTTAGACGAATCCGTTTTTCGAATTCGTGTAAGCATGTGCGGCACGACGTGCTAACTTCCCAGGATATCCGACCGGACAATACCATGACATAATGACTTCCCGAAGCGGGCACAAGGACAAACGAAAACTTCAATTTCTCCTCAGGCAACTTGTATTAGGTATGTCAGTTGATATACGCCTTCTTAATATTCATCGATGATTATACGGATCTGACTTCGTAACTTTGAGAGACGTTTTTTTGCAGCTTAATAACTTCAACGGTATTAAAATACGTATCATCTTCGATTTCTTCTACGCAATCGTGGCAATACAATTTGCAATCGTTCTATAACGAACTCACTTAAATTATTAACAAGATAAAATTTTTTCTTATCATCATTTCTACTTCTTCGATTAATGGTACAAAAAAAATTTCTTGAAGCGAATAAAGATATTGGAAGATATCTGCTTTTAATAAAATAAAAGACTACAGCAATCCGATGTATCGTCTGAAGTATACAGAGTGTCCCGAATTTAAATTGCTAAACCTCGGGAGCTTGTAGGAAATCGACAAACTAAGAAAAACAGAATTTACATTTTGTGACACATATAGAAGTCAAAAAACGAAAAACAAAATATTATATAACTTAGGGCCGGTTATTTCATCTTTCGATAAATTTTTTACGCGTTAGATAAGTCCGATAATGTGATTGGGTAATCTTAATTGCTACTTATCTAATGTATAAAATTTACGGAAAGGTGGAACAGACCCTTAAGGGATTGGATTACCTTGATATTTAAGGTTGTTTTTAAAATACGGATAAAAAGTGTAATAATCTGCGTACAATTATTGTAATATATAAATACGCGCGAGTGAGATGTTAACAGTTAAAGCATATAACATTAACGTCAAAGAATATTGATTATATAATACAAAAAATTAGTATTAAAAGAGCATTAATTTCTTTCATACGTTAAAATCAAATTGGCACAAAGTTATTGATTAAGTCACAAATGTTATAAAGATGAATGATTTAAATAAAGTATGATTTGAATAAAATTCAAGAAATATATAGGCCACAAATGATTTATTCGCACGATCATCTGTAATTGTTCGAAAATGTCTCGCGTGAAACACGAAAGAAAGAAGGAGGACGGGTTCTTCTTCTTCTTCTTCCTTCTAGAGTGCACCCAGGGAATCTTAAGCAGCGTTCATATGCAAATGACCGCGTGCACTTAAGGGTCCCCGGGTTCGTTCGAGTCGTGTCGTAAAAAATCCTCGGAGATGCGGAATCTCTCTTTGTCGGCTCAGTTTTCATGACAGTTACTACCCATTGGCCCGCTGACTTTAAGTCGAACTCAATAAAAATCAAAGTTGAACGAATGCCAACAATAATGAATCGTAAGTCCGTGACTATATGAGCATCCGTGACTCTAAGGCCCAATTGCATCAATGTCACTTTGACTTTAAGCAAGACTTAAAACTCTATCCGTCTCGTTTTAAAGCCAAAAAAAGTCAGAGACGGAAAGAGTTGTAAGCCTCACTTGAAATCAAAGTAACGTTGGTGCAATCGAGCCTAAGAGAAATTAAGTAATGCCAACGATTAGTAAACGCAGCGCACGCCCGTGCAATTATTCATGTCGCGCAGAAATTTATCGTGAATAGTATATAATCTTTGGTTGAAACTCGATAGAGAAAGACGGAATTATACAAAAACGTAAATAAATAAAATTCAAACTTATAATAATTGCTTAAGAATTGTAAAATATGATAAGATACACGGATAATCTGCACAATTCGAAAACCTCGTAAAAAAATAATCTTTTTCTTATTATTTAAGAAATATTATATATATGTATATATACATATATATTCCTAATAATAATAATAATAATAATAATAATAGTATATATACATATGCATATGTATAATATATAAAAATAATATTTTTCTCAAAATACAATAAATACTTTGATGAGGTTATACGCAAAATATCCAATAATTAAACCTTTTTAAATAAATTCTTCAATTAATTTGAGCTCAATTCTTCCTTAACATAATAATAAAAAAATAATGTTTAAACATAAACAATTTAAAAGCTTATATATAAATATATTTTAAATTGGTATCACAATTGATATAACAGAACTTTAATTCGTCTTTTTTTAATTCGTCAAAGTAAAATGTTAATGTTTTACTAAAATATCAATTAACTATAAACGATTAATTCAAGAAAATATTAAACATTAAAAACAAAAAAAAATGTTATGATAATTTGCTAATAAACTTTTGCTAAGAAAACACTGAACATAAGTTAAAAAAAACTTTTATGGATACTTTAACGTATTATTACAAAAATATTCTTATTAAAGCAAGCCTGTATAAAAAATAAAATAAAATAAATATAATTATATTTAATTATTCAGCCATAGCGATATCAGATATACGATTCGCATTGGGTTATGGAATAACCGTTGGGTTCCGAAGTATGAAAGTACATTGAAGCAATTTGACGGTCTTAAGGATAAGTATCATTCAAGTAGATTAATCTGGAGGTACGACAACGAGAACGAGCTCGAACTTGTAGGAAGCAGATGCCGGACCTTGAAGTATTCCGCGAGAACCGTATCGCTTTGGGGTACCTGTACGAAAACTGGTCCGGTGGAGCGAAATGGCGCATACAAACGATCTCGTCTCCGCTCTCTCCCAAAGAGATGGACCCTCTCCTTCTTTTTCTCTCTTCTTCCGCCTCTCTTTCACTATCACTCTCTCTGTCTCTCCTTGCCGCGCTCTCATCTCTCGATCGGATCGTCCGTCTTCGTTCGACCGCCGTCACAAAATAGCGTCCCCCATGTGTTCTCGACTCAAGAGTTTCTCACGTCATCCTCTTATCAAGTTCAGAAACCGGTCCTCCCTCTTTCCCTCCACGTTGTCCACGATCACGCGCAAATCATCGACCGCGTAGGCGAAAGATGCCGATCTATTACCTCCGGTCTTTCCGCCCTCCCTGTCTTTAAACATTTATTAGGCCACATTTTTTTAACTCTCAACGATAGAGATAATGGGGAAATAAGTAATTTTTTTAATGTGTATCTTCGGGAATCGTCATAACCGCTCTTTACTCTTTACATAATTTTTTAGTT
>NW_017305884.1:1903418-1920392 GCF_001594115.1 Trachymyrmex septentrionalis
TATATATATATATATATATATGTATATAAAGAAGACTGGAGACAGTTATAACGAAGGTTAGTTGTAACAATGCGTACCTATATTTTTTAAATGATAAGAGATAAGATGATCATATGGAGAATAAAAATAGTTGGTATCGAAGCCTGCGTTTGCCTCATGATATCAATCGCGTGCGCCGCATGTAAAATAAGTTATATGTAGGGTGAAGTTACATATAGGGCACAGATAAGCCGTAGATAAATATAAATTTACGATGTTATACTTTTTTGCTTTAAACTTTCAAATAAAATGCTTTTTATCAATTCTAATTTCCATTCTATTAAGTTTCCATTTTATTAATTCTAAATAAAACACGTTTTCTCAAGCATATCTTTTTTTGATATTTTTAAGTAGTTTCAAATATGTTTATATAAATTTTTACAACAGTTTGAGGTTAAAAATACCACATCGCCAGGATACATTGTAACACCATTACAATTAACGGTAAATGTTAAGAAGAGCCCGCTCACCTCAAATTTTAATAAAAATAGACTGAATCGATGCGTTTTCGCGAAAAATAAAGATTTGACAGGAAAAAAGTCGAAAAGTATCGCTCTGCTGAACCAAAATATTTTAAGTTGATGACTATTCAGGTTAGGAAATTTGTCACAGCCACAGAATACTGCGATGCAAGCACGAACTGAAGTCACATTTTCATGCCCTATGGCCGCGAATGTGTTGTAAATCTTTCTTATTGTAATAAATATTATTCACTGCTTTACAAACACAAATTCACTGCTTTAAAAACAAATTATCTGTTCTGAAACACAAATTTATTGTTTTAAAAATACAAATTCACTGCTTTGAAACAAATTCTTTGCTCTAAAACACAAATTCACCGCTTTTTAATAGTAAATTTATTGATTTAAAAACAAAAATAATATAAGAAGATAATTTCTGTCTTAGAACAAATAATTTATTTTTAAAGCACTGAATTTGTGTTTTTAGAGCAATGTATTTATGTTTTAGAACAGATAATTTGTTTTTAGAATATGTTACAACTTTCCTTAGTTCTGTTTCATTTTGCCCCAAATCGGAGCAAGATATACTAATTCGAATTTTGATATTTTATTCATAAACAGCCTAAAATTACACCTTTTTTTAAATAGTAAATATATAAAGCTAAATAAATAGTTGTTGCGTCATGTGCATTAAAAGAAATAAACGTATATGTCATAAATAAAGAAATATATGTATATTTCTAAAAATTGTTACAACTGTCCCCAGTCTCGCCTATATAGAGGATTTATAGTAAAATTTAAGAAAAAGTAGAACATAAAATCAGATACACGAAAAAAATAGTTCTGCTGAAATAATCTAAAGTTTTACTTAAACACAGATCTGAAAATAATTTTGTTAAACTATCAAAATAATTATGTAAAACGCTCAAACTGATTGCTAAAATATCGAAATTTTTTCAGCATTGCTCAACATGCTTAATTAAAATAAATTTTTCATTTTCAGATCTGTATCGAATGAAATTTTTAAATATTTCAGCAAAATCGTTCTTTCCATATACTATAATTAAGAACAAAATTTTTATTTTTCATACTTCGTAAAATTAAGTCTCACACCAATCTGCGATAAGTAGATACTTTCAGTGAAACTATTACGATATACGTGGCGGTTGACAGATAATTCTGAGAGCAACTCAATGAAAGATCGTACAATAGCAATAAACTGTCGGTCTTAGTTGGCGCGACTTAAAAGCATGCCACTTCCCTTGAGTCTCTTATCTCTATCCAGAGTATGCAGAACGTTGTAGCCACGAGTGTGCAATAAATAGCGGTAAACTGTATTTAAGAGTGGCACTTTCGTGAACGAGATGGATTAAGAAGACAGAAGACTCGAGATCGGGTCGAAGTGTCATTGCTGTACCACAATTTTACGCAAAAGCAAGCTTAGTAGACTTAGAATTACGAGGCGACACGTAAATAGCTATCGCACGAGTGCACACGTCATCCAAGAAACCGCGAAACTGATCGCACTAATGCCCCGACGTGTTGGATTCGCGCAAATTCCCAGACACGACCGAGCTCGTGTATTCACTACGTCTATACTTGGTATTTATGATAATTAGTAGGAATCCACGATGCTAATGGACTAACTCACTCGTGTACATGTACTGTGCATCCACAAGAACGCATGTGCAGTGCCTGAGCTTGTTCTTTTCTATCTTTATTGGCACAATTACCTAACTATGGTTAGTTGTCACTCGTAATTACTCGTAATACGTAGACTAATGATTTTTATGTGCTTATATCTCTTAAATGCGCTATATTTTGTCGCATGTTTGTACAATCTCTCTCGTTTATTTTACGAAATATTCAAATTTAAATCTCATATATATAAGCAGAAATAGTAAATGTTAATAATTAAACAAAAAAATGGAGAATTTTGTTTTTCTTTTCAGATACAATTAGCAATTTAGGAACGAATTAATATAACTTAGGGAAGAATTAATCGGTTAATTCTTTTCTAAATATTGCTAAATTGTATCTAAAAGAGAATTAATCAAACCAATACAGGCTTTTCATTTCACCTTGACAGAAAATCGACGTTTTTAATTATTATACTAATCAATAAATAAAAAAAAATTGTCTTACATCATAAATCAAATAAAATAGTTCTTAATCGTTTTTACTTATTGAACACAAAAATATCCATAAAAACTCTGTGGCATACCTATACAACAACTACATGAATCCAACTTTTATTTTAACTTCTAACCTGTGACAATTAAAATATAAGTTATAATTAACTTTCTTCAAAGTTTTACAAGCGATCTACTTTGTGATTTCATAAAGAAATAACTACACAAATGACAAAATTTATTTATGTATTTATACAAAATCTACAGAAAGAAATCGCTACATTTAGGTTTTCAAAGTTTTTCTGATTATACAAAAATGACGTGCTGCGACATTTTGAATAATAGACATGAAAAACAGAGTCAAGTAGAAAACACACATAGGTTTTAGCAATATTATCGAAACGATGTTATCATTATCCAATCATGTCATAATTAACCTGTTAATTATCGATCGCAATGGCAAACAGCAATATCACTTCTCGATAAAGTAACAATTAAGGGAGGAATAAAAATAACGAGCATTTAATTCCCTTATTTCTTATCCTACCAAAACTGAATATGTTCTTTATAATAATTCTCTATTTCGCCCCCCCCCCCTCTCTCTCTCCCTCTCTCTCTCTCTCTCTCTCTCTCCTGTACTTAAGAATATTATAATAATCAATCGCGTCTACCGTGGCGCATTAATTAGTGAAAAGAAAATTAATTGCTATATTAATGCGTGGATTGATAAAAAGAAATTGATTGGATTGATTAAAAGAATACTAATTACTTCGATCTAGAAATGCGTGTGGCGATCGCGCGAAAATTGATCGGGTTAATTAAGTTTTATGTTGTATAACGCAACGAGATTTATCGATGGGACTATTCATGGGGCAAATTCTTTGACTTTTTTTCCGATAGAACCGGTAATGCCGCGATTCTTGTTATCGGAAAAGTTACGCTCAATGGACAAGATATGAATCCACTCTCTCGTATCGTCTTTAAGAAACAAAATACATACCTTTTTCAGAAACCCGTTTCTGAGGAAAGTAAATTAGAATATAACTGTGATATTTTCCAATTCAATTTAATTAATGGTCAATTAATCTAAAAAAAACATCGTAATTTTATCGCTGGTGAAAGTTACATAGATTATTTTTCTATGTGTAAATGTAAGATTAATAATATTTTGAGATACTGATGCCTTCTCCATTGATTAAATAAACACAATATCATATATGCATGTATAAGCACTTTATGTTATAAGATTATACACTATTCAATATACTATTCAAAAGTTTCGACACACTTTTCATTTATAGAAATTTCGTAACATAAAAAAATGTGAATATATTTTGCATGCATTAATTTTTAATTTATTACATATTTTTTTCTAAAACTAAAAAAAAACATGTTTTTTCTTAGAATTTTTATTTCTTCAAGCATAATCTCTTTGATTTTGATTGATAAAAAAAGTCACACTTTTGCCATTCTGTAGATAAGTTCTTCAACATAATCAAACACTTGTGTTCAATTTGGCAATTAATTTCTACGATATATTGATACGTTTCCATATCATTTTTTTATTATTATTAGATGTATATCTAAATGTTTATCGGTGTTTAGTGCAAAAATTTTAATTCAATATTTTTTTCAATCAATATATACTTGTGTATTTAAAAAATTTACTTTTGATTTCTGTTTATTATTTTTCAGCAATTTTCGTGACTCTATTGAACATTTCCGTAATCGAAAATAAGAGAGAATATTATATCATAATTTCATATTTTATACATAAAAAAATAGAATTATTAGCAAAAACATAAGGCAGGCTAAAACTTCTGAATGGTAGTGTATATACGTATGCAAATATCTCAATGTTAATTCAATTTTAATAGATATGACATCAAATTTTAAATTAATAATTTTTAATTTAAATTAAACTTGTTCTCTACTTTTTCTCAATTAATTCACTATAATTTATTCTTTATTGATTCCTTTAATTATTAGCAATCAGTTATCTTTGAATTTTTATGTCAAAAGTTACTAATTTTTATTCAATTTATCTTTCGCACGACTTTGAACATTGACATCTTGTTATACTTTTACAAGAAAAGTGTAAATTCTGAGAGAAAAAGGAAAAAAAATCTGTTTAAAAATCCACTGATTTGTCAAGGCATTCAAAAGGCTTTTACCTTCTGCCTTGGAGAAGTTTAACCTTGACAAATTACGCAAGCGCTTCGCAAGAGAGAGGATTGTTGGGTACGTGCTACCGTTTATCATTAGCTATTCTGAATCTCATTCACGAGTAATCAACGACGAGGATTCCCCAGCAGATCAAGGAAATTATCACATCGTGATTCAAGGTAATAAGTCGAGATCTGGTTTCTGCTTTAGTATCTTATTCTACTCTAACGGCAAGCATGATATTCGCATCGTAAATGCTGTCATCTGCTGTTACAGCATTTCTACTTGGAAACATTTTTATAATACGAGCTCTATTTATGCCAAACATTTATAGGAATTCCACGATTTGAGAAACGCATGAGCCCGACAAGTACAATCGCTAAGTTAAACAAAATTTATAGCAACATTTGCTTCTTATCCTAATTATCGGAAATGAAAATATATTTTCAGAGAAATATCAGAATTAATTAGAGATGCTAATAATACCAAGACGTGTGTATCAATATATAAAAGAAATGATCAAATCGGATAAATTTGCTTCTTTGCTAGTCTTATCTTATTTCGTTATCTTTTGTGATCTTCTCGAGTCTGATTGCTTAATAAGCAGTTCTAAGAGAGGAGAATTTTTTTCTAACATTAATTAAACGATAAGATCAGATTTCTCATAGCAGTTTAACTACGCTCTAACGTTTATGTGGCGCTATAATTTTCACAACTTACGAATATTGTAAAATAATGCAATTAAATCGCTTCGTAAAAATCATAAATCGTAAAAAAGACATTTGCACGAGAATGTTTTACAAGAGGAAAGAACAATTTTTCTACAAATTTAGCCAAATTTACAGATCTATAGAGATTTACAGAGAATAATTTTGTTAGACCATCAAAATAAATATAGGTCATTTAAGCTAATTGTTAAACTGTAAAAATTTTTTGCAGCATTGCTCATTATATTTGAACATCCTATATCATTATTTTCACAGTACGACAAAATTATTTTCATATTTATATAGCTAAATTTTTAGATATTTTAGAACAATTGGAATATTGAGACGAGTTGTTGCACCATCGTTATTGCGAATAGGACCCAATTTTCATCAGCTCGTTTTACGAATTATCCATGAATTCAAACGATTTAAATACAAAAAACACATACACGTTTTAATCTGCAAAACCAACGCGTATTTCTGTCATTTCACATTAACCCATTCGTCCGCACATGTACACGAGAGAAAATTTCATTAGAATCTGATTGAAATAAACATGACACTAAGTAAATATTGCTTTACTGCTAGACACGTTTGTTATCATTTCATTAAATAATGGCATATGCATGTGACTATATTTTCTGCGGACAATCTCTGAATATACATCTACAGTTCTACAAAAAAAAAAATAACAGAAATAATAAAAAAAAATAATGTTGACAAATTTTTAATTTATTTTTCTTAATGATATCAATATATTAATTTTTAAGTTTTTTAGTTATTGGAAACTAATTATAAAAGACATTTTAAATATCCAAATTTTTGTTTCATTTAAAAAATTTTTATTTCAACTCAAGATTTAATTTTATCAAGATGAAAATATTGAAAATTAAGGTATGAAAAGTGATAGGATTCAATCAAAATGTTATGATTACGTTATCTGGAGATGTTTTAAAATATAATATTAGTTAACACTGTTATTTGATACAATGTTAAAGTGTACACTTAATAATAATTGTAAATAAAATTTCTCAAATTATGACCTACTAAACTGATTTGTTATCTTTATTCGAGATAAAATGTCGTATCACTTGGCGCCAAACAGTACTGATATTCCACATGAATAATCATGCAATTACGACACAGTATACTCCAAGAGGAATTATATAATGCACCGCAAGCGAATGCAGCAACTTAATCACGGAAGTATGACAAATTGTTCTCAGCACTCCTAATCGCAGAAGAGATGACACATCAGTGGTACATGCTTTGAACTTATCACGCTATATTGTGATGTACATTATATTGCAAATATATACATATATATCTAATAATAGTGCAATTAATAGTATTAATGTTGGATGACGCTTTTCAACGATATTTTCGTTACTATATTTTCGTTAAATGTAATCAAAGTAAAAAATATGCTTAAATTTTTCAATATTAACGGTACTCGATAAAAAAATTGCAAAAAGTCTTAATGATTAAAACCGAGACTGATTCAATCATCTTGATATTACTAAAAATAAAATCTCTCTCTTTTCCTTTTAAATAAAAAAGACATATCGCGCGACAAATATTCGAGATTATAGATAGAAAAAATCGAGTTGTCATATTGTCATGTAAATATGGAGTAATTTATATATACGGAATTTTTTGGTACAAGAGATAATTTGCAATCAGCTGTGACATAATTTGTAAGTAGTAAGATATCCTTAAACATTCTAATCTTATGATTTCTCGCTCAAAATTTATGATTTTTCGCGCTACCAGCAATTTATATAAATGAAATTTCAAATTGTCCCCGATATCTTGAAACATCTAAGAGTACCGACAGCAAACGATTACATGCTTGAACGGATCTTGCATAATGTATAATTAATAAGATGAAGAGAAACAGCTTTAGCAAAAGAATTAAAAAGCATTTTTGAAAAAAATATTTGTCGAGAACATCTATTTGAACGAGTGACCTAATTTTGATGTACATACTCAGAAAGAAAGATTTTGCTGAAATATTTAAAAAATTCGCTAGATACAGATCAGAAAATAATTTTGTTAGACTACCAAAATAATTATTTAAGGTGATGATCCTAATTATGGATCATTTCACGTAATTTTATCGATTCATGTAAATTTAAAGCCAACTTTAGACGATCTATAATTTGCAAATTTAGAGCAGAAGTCTATTTATAATTTTACGTGTCTTTTAACATAGAAAACACTTGAAAATATCAAATTCAGATATAATATATATCAGGACACACATTTATACTTAGAATACGTGATACATAAAATTATAAAAATTTTATCTTGAATTTTATCGCTAATTGTAGATCGTCTAAAACGGTTCGACGATCAAACATTTAAAAAGATTATTAACTGAATTCAAGTCTCAATTATTATGGATATATAGAGTGTATTATAAGAATATTATAATTTCAAGGAATAATTGAAGAAAGAAAAAATCTGCTTTTTCTTTTTAAATATTAACAATGATTGAAAAGCTGATTTTACTTTACAATAATTATAAATAATTAAAGATAAAAAATTTTGCCAACATTATTTGAGTTTTTTTCTATAATTATTTTAAATCTAACAAAATTATTTTCAAATCCGCACGGGCGTATCTAATTAATTTTTTAAATATTTTTCATACAAAATCTTCCGTGTAGTAAACAAGATTCGAATGAAATCGAATAATTACTAAATAGGATTATCAATAATCAAGTTTAGTGTACAATCTCGAACAGCTGCCGCTAATAAATTAACGAATTATTTCTCGATACTATCGAATAAAGTTAAAATCAATACAGTTAAAAGCCTGCATGAGTAAAAATAAATAAAAAAAAGCTAATATGATTACGATCCTTTTAATATTACCACATGTCAAATGATATTAATGTTGATTGGCAATTACATCAATTGAGCGTTCTACAGAGCTAAATACATTCATTAATCGTTCAGTAATTGTTACAAGATTTCACTCGACATCTTGATAAAGGTTTGCACTTGCAATTCAGCGCCGTAATAAAACAACGGCGGCGATCGTCCCGAGGCATCCACGTCGACAAAAGAGCCTCGTAAATCTCGCGTCATTGCGTCGCCGTGGATTTAAAACCGGTTGGAACCTGCTGTATGATCAGCGATAACTCACGAGTTTTACCACGATTTTCGTTCATCATATTGCACACCGTCGCGTGCCACCGAAGTGCATTTTCTTGCGATTACATTTCCGTGCGCACAATCACTATCAAGAATGTTTCTCAAGAAGAAAAAACGGTGCCTCACATTTTTCCGAAATTTGCACCTGTTTCCAATTCGATATCCTTTTAACCTTCCAAAGCTGTCGCTGAATCTTGAACTACCCTCATTTATAAATAATTTGAATTATCGTTACTAATAAAATAAATTCAGTATTCATTTTATTACGTCATTTTGCGTCCTTGAAATTAATTAGTGTCTTTCAGTCTGCAACATAAATGTGACTCACAGATTCCAGTTAAGAGTGTTACAATTTTTAACGTCGGCGTTTCTTCGAAAGGTTCAAAATAATAGATTCGTTTATTATATCGAAGTTTCAATGAACACACAAATTTGATAATATATAATATTATATAATTTTGGTTTTGCATAAACAATGTCATTACTATTGTATTTTCATATAATTATTATACGTATAAGTCGTTGTATTAGCGTAAAAGAGATGAAAAGATCGCGAGATAAAGATAAATCATTATTTCTAATTAATAACTGCGTGAATTTACCTTTCGTAATAATCTTTCTCATTTGTGTAATAATGGAAGTAACATCCTAATGGCGAATTCTATTGCTATCGCCAGTACTTTAGTCGAATGGATTAAAACCAAAGTTTCCATGCGTGGCACGCAACCGAGTTTGCCGGAGAATACTATTTTGAATTCAAGGACCAAGGTACGTTGCCTTCGGTGGATCAGTGCCGCGATAAAGTATCAACGAATTTCAGCGCTATATCGCACGCCTTGAACACCCTATGATTAAACGGCGCATATCCGTGAGAATGCGTTACTTTTAACGTCCACTATTCCTATCCACGTTGCGATATACGAGTCTCTTATTTGAATAACTAAACAAAATTATTTTGATTATCTATATATCTATCTAAATTTTTAGATTTTAACCCTTTCCGTGTATTATTTAATCAATAAGTGCCTCTAGTATGTCAAAGAAAAAAAAAATGCAAATGTTCTAATCGTGTATTATACTATTATAAGAATTAATTATTACCACTTAAGGTTACATTTATAATAATAAAGAAAGCAAGATTGAAGAAACTGTCGCAGATTGTTGCAATGACACTCGTCGTTGGAATTTACGCAATCGAATCGCGCAAAATGTGGACGAAGCGCGTCGCATGAAACGAATCTTTCCGCGTTAAATTTGTAATCGTGCACAATTACCCTTTCGACCGCGCAGTTCGTTACACAGAATTATAAACTAATTATACTTTCATGCCGCTTTCATGCTGCCCGAACGCTAGCATACTATATACTTCCCCGGTATATTCCTTGATGAAAGGTCTCGCCTAAACGTTCACTTTCTCAAACCGTGTATCAAGTGTGCCGGTTGTAGCCTACATAACTCACGGTTACATACGTGGTATCAAACGCGTGTAATGTATACGTATGTAACAATATATATATATTTGGTAACAAAACGCGTGCAATATCGGTATTGCTAAAAGGAATGAGAGCATTCGTGTACGAAATAAGATAAATAATTAACGCTTTTCTGTATGTAATTACAGATCGTAATTAATCTCGTATATCGACTGTGGTGTAAAATTAGTTATGCGGTTGTCATATAATCCTACTATATGTTTTAGAATAGCTACTTTATATTCAAATTAAAATATCTCAGCCATATTATTTTAAGAGAGTATAATTCTTAAGAATGTGTCACATCCATTTTTATAAACGTGTTAATTTATACTTTAAATCAATGATGCGTAATTTGCAGCCCATCTGTGAATTTTTTGCGGCTGACAGCTGAAAATATAAAATTATGTTTTCTATTTTTATGCCAATAAAATAATCATTACGCGGCCTGAAAGATTTTACCTATTTTTAAAAATAAAAAATGACCTCTAAAAAAAGTTGCACATTGCTTTGAATAAATTATATACGTATGAAAATTATATTTATGTAACATTCTATTTTTATTGAACAACACATTAATTATTTACTTTATTTGTTATTGTTTTTGTTGTTATAATATCAAAATTTAAATATAATTACAAATTTTACATAAATCGTCTTAAATATTTAATTTAAATATTTATAAATTGAAAAATTAAAATTTTTATTATTTTATAGCATACATTTCCATAAACATTTCCAATACGGTACAGATAAAAAATACTACTACTTAATAAAATAATTTTTTATCCACGTTCTAAATTGCCGTTAAATTTTTTATATCACTTTTAAATGTGTATCTATAGAAATAATCCTTAATTCTTTCATGATTTATTCATCATTTTAAAAATACGTTCTTTTTAGGTAAATTTTTTTTCTTTTTTTTTTCCTCTCTATAATTTTATTGTCACCTACTTCCGTGATTTCCAGAATAACTAAAAAATGAGCTCCGATAAAATCTTGTAAAATTCTTACAAACTATCGAGAACTTTGTGGCTCATCATTCGCTCATCAAAAATGCAGCGCGGATCATCTTAATGGATACACATAAGAGAATCGCTTGCAGTATTCCGGTAGAATTCTAGCACGCCTTTTTAAGCAATATTAAAATTCAACGCGTTGAATATATCAAAAATTTACCATCGTATGCTGAGTTACTTTCGGTGCACATTATTCTTCCATCTGACTAGTTTTTAGGTAAATTAAGTTTCTAGACGTTTTAATATTCCAGTTAAATAAAATATTTATTTGGCTCAGGTCTCATCGAAAATAGCCAAAAATAAAATAGTATTTTAGTCAATTAATCGATTTCATTTCGACATAATTTATGCTGCATAATTACTCTGGCTTAATTACAAATTTTTTATAAAAATAAGAAATTAAAAGCAGATCAGGAAATTCAATTCATTCAGAAAAAATTTAAGAAGAAGATATATAATAAAAATAATCAAATCTTTAATTGAAATTTCAGATTTTTTTCCACCCATCCTATCTCTCAATTGTTCAATTCAATATAATATTTTCGATATTACATCTTCAATAAGAAAAGCAAAAAAAGTAAAGTTGAAAGAATTATCGCAGATTGTAATAAATCTTTTTATGAATACATACTCGAACCCATATCGAATTTCGAATAATTTTTTATATTTTTGTACAAATTTCTTTGTACAAATTTCAATAACTTCATTTTTCGAACAATTTTACCTAGATTTTAGCCAATTTTTGTTTTTATATTTTTAATAAAAACTTTGGGAAACACAACGATTATACAAAAATATTAAAAAATTTAATTAGATACAAATCCGAAAATAATTTTATTGGATCATCAAAATTATTATGTATTATGCTACAGAAAGAGTCTGATTGCATTAATTGAAATTCTGAATGAAAATAAATAAATTAGAATTTTTTGATTAAATCTATTATAATTCTAGCTAAGATAATAAAAAATTTAATTTAATTAAAATTTTTTGATCAAGTTCGCCCATTTTCAACAAAAATTTTTCTCAATATGTTTACCGTTCAAGCATGATAACGTTGAAAAAAATTTTAATATTTTAGTAGTCATTGAGTATTCACAATAACATAATTAATTCGCCCAAACAAAATTATTATTTTTAGATCTGTATCTAGCTAGAATTTTTAATATTTTAGCAAAATCATCTTTTTTGCGTAATGAAAAGCTGAAAAATTATGCAGAGTTATACATTAGAAAAAAATTAAATCACAGAATGGTATAATATTTGTACATTATATAATATTAATATATTTATATGTAATATTTATATATTAACATATCAGGCTTTTAAAAAGCGGATCTTTCAATCAATTTAGAACAGATAAACTTCCCTGAGCAAAAACTTAACGAATGAATATCTCTAGTTCGACGTCTGGCGCGTAAAGCCAAGCTTAAGCGAAGACGAAGAGTGAGAGGGGGGTAAGAAGGGAAGAGGGAAAAAAAAGAGAGAGAGAGGGGGGAGAGAGAGATGGGAGAGGGGGGAGAGGGGAGAGGGGAGGGAGATAGAAGGGCAGGAACAGGGAGAGGGAGAGAGAGAGGGGGAGAGAGAGATAGCACCTCCGTGGGATGTCTGGTTGTGCGAGATACGTCCCTAAAGGATTTGCTGGTCGAGAGGAAGAACAATCCCGACACTGATTACGATTCCCTGAGCGAGACCGTGCCGTTTGATGTTCGGCGCGGATTGAGGGTCAGCGAGGGCGGAAATTCGCGAATATCTTTTTTTTTCTTCGGCATGCGCGCGTGTGGGCGTCACGCCGTGACCGCTAGGGAGCACGTGATTTACGCACGCGAGTGAGGTCACGCGTAGCCGCGAGCGGGAAACGAAATTGGAGCCGATACGCTCCGTGCGAAAAAGCTACCGAAATAAACTGACGCGCGCGCTCAAAGACGAGAAACCGCCAATTAGACTTCTTCCTTAGGCACGAAACCAGTTCACTACTGGACTAGAAAGACGGCAATGATCTCGAGTATTAAAGTCAAAATTTATTAAATTAATCAATTAATAAAAAATAATGTAACTAAAAATTGTTCAAATATTATAAATTTCATTAATCGTACTTTTTTATAAGAAATTATAAAAATAAAAATTTTATATTTGAATTTTCTTAAAAATTGTTACAGAGATTTAAAAATTGAAAGTGTAGTGTCGAAAGAGAATGTCAAATTGATCTTTTTCGAAAATTTTCCACAAGATTCTCTTTTTCCTATTGCTCATTCAGTAGAAGAAATCTACAGAGAACACATCAATAAAAATTTAGAAAAAATGATTAGAGAAATTATAGACATTTATTTTTAAGAACTTTCTCTCATGATAAAAAATGATTGCTATATGTCAGCTGTATCTTCGTGAATAGTTCGAAATAAATCTCAATTTATAATCATCTACGATTAATTTCTTATATTATTCAAGGAGAATCTTATAGTAAGAAACAAAAAAATTATCTTCTTACTCAAAATATTCTTTTTCATTACCTAACTAAATTTTATTGATTTTTCTTCAGAATATCAATGTTTAAAAACTGACAAAATATAGAGCAAAATAACAATTTGCATGAATAAGCTCTTCGCATATAATTTTTTCAATTCCTATAAAGTATTCAATCTATTACTTCCTACGAAAATTTAATTTTTTAATAATTGTATAATTTAACTTTCTGATAATTTTATAATTTTTATTTTTCATATAACGATTTCCAATAATTAACGTCTGCATTCTTGTATGAATAATTCCATCTGATAATTTCCTCGTTTTCTTAGAAATGGAAGAAACTTCAGTTCTTTTGAACCATATAAGTGCTGGCGTGAAAAGCAAAGGAGGAATGTCTCTCAAGAAGAAAAAAACGTCTTCGACGAAAAGAGAAAAGAAAGCCAATTTGTTTAAAACAAGAGGAGTAAGAAAGCTGACCTTTGACTACCCGATACAGAAGCGTTACGATATTAATCCGCCGGAAGTTCGTTCGACCGGAAGTCAATGGGTTTCTCCGGCAGGCCCGTCGGAAAGACGGAATTCGATTTACATCGTGACACGATTGCGCCGCGACTGATCCTCGTGTCAAGGCCGTACGATTAGATTATTACCGGACGTGCCTCCGACGTGCGCGACAATTAAACCGGCTAATTTATGAGCCACGAAAGTGCGCTCTACGCGTAGCAGACCTGTGACCTGCAACCTAACTCCTAGAAGGGAGAAAGAGAGCGACATTCAGTCGTGGTATCGAAAATGACAGCGGAATTAGCTAGCGATAACGATTATGACAGCAATAATAATAATATATTACCTGACATCGTTACGAAGTTGATAGACGCTATAATTAATGTGACCAGATCCCGCTTTCAGCAAATTCATATAATAAGTGACTTTATATGTAATTTTATGTAATTTCATTTTCCATGTAAAAATAACACGCTATGCTGCATAAAAATAAATTTACATATTTAAATGTGTAATATAACGTTATTTTTATACGGAATACTAAATCACGTAAATTAAGGCACTTATTAGACACTTGGATTTAGATTTTAGAATGATAGTCTCGCCTTCAAGATAATATTTCCCATCACAAACATAGAATGAGAATATAAATAATTATCTTTTAAAAATAAATTACTATTACTGTTTTTATCTTTATATATATTGTACATTCTTCGTCCCAATCACTCCAAAATAAAGTTGTCTCGCTTTGGATCCAAAACTATCTAGTCACATTACTAGATAGAGAATCTCATTCTAATATTGAGAAAAAATTCTAATTGAAAATGAACAGTACTAGAAGATTCTGATCTTATAACCAAAAATTTGATTATCTCATTCGTAATAGATTTAACCAGAAAATTCTGATTTTTAACTAGAATTCCATTTAATAATCCAACAAGATGTTTTCCAGAGAGGAAAAGACAAGCTCCACTTATATTCATTTCTACTAATGTAGATTAACTTTAATATCGGTTGAACTTCTTATCTTTCTCTAATTCTGAGAATTAAAGTAAATTAAATCGAGATTAGAATTAATCTACATTGGTAAAAATGTGAATATTAGGAATCGTTTTCACATTCGCGTTTTATCATCGCGATATTATCACTTTATAGCACTGACGTCAAACCATTTGTGTTCATAATAGAGAAAAAAAAAGAGAGGAAATGAGAGGAAGAACTGCTTTTTCTCGCGCACGGAATCGTTTTAACAAAGTGCCTCGTCAGACGGATTTAAACGTCAGCTTTACGAGCAGGCGGATTTAAATGCTACCATTATAAGCAGATGGATTTTACTTTTGAACGTGTAAATATTTCGTGACGTCACGATTTCAGTAAACGAGAACGTAACAAAAGAATTAGAGAAAACTAAAATTTATATGTATGTATAAATAGGATTTCAGAGTGAATGTTTTATGTCCATTTCCATCAACGTAGCTTAACTTTAATCACCAAGAGATTTAACTTAATCTTTATCTCTTTTTCGAATTTTTATGACTAGAAGAAAATAAAAAGTGAGTTAAATCAAAATTAAAGTTAATCTACATTGATAAAAATGGAGATATTAATCAGTGAAAATAAATTAAATAATCGCGACATTAAATTTATTTTATAAAAAAATATAAAAACTACAATTTCACAACAATTAAATAAAAGAAATAATTTTATTTTTAGCAGATCTTAGTATAATTATTAACGTGTTAATATTCATATGAAAATTTGTAAATATATTTTTCAATTCTGTATACTCCACTTTAACCGAGAATAAGATTATTTCTCTCATTTGATTTATTCTTATCAGTCTAAAATTTCGCTTGTAACATTATCAATATTTTTAGAAAATTACGCTCTCATTGACGTCATTCGCGAGTGCTTCCTCGTTAGCATCTCGACACTCGAGAGAACATTGATCTATACATTTTTATCACGATCACCGCGCGCTTCCTATATTGGAGCACTTCCGCCACGCGGTCATCGCGCACACGATTACGTTCAATTGAAAACATGCCTTCCCTTCCTCGTTTACCCGCAAATCTATTGCGTACATTTCTTCAGATAAATGTTTCCTGGAAAAACGGCACTTTCCCGATCTGCGCCTACCACGAGTTTCCTCGCGGACGATAAACAAGTTTAAAAGTCGTGCCGCGGCTTACCTAACCTCGTTGCGGGACTACTGCGTCGTGGATCAGGCATGATGCTACACTCACCTGCATGCTGTCGGCCGAGATGATCTCCCCGGAGAAGCGGCGCGCTAGCTCGATGGCCAGCCGTGATTTTCCGGACCCGGTGGCGCCCAGAATCACCAAAATTGGCACACGCGACATAGACACCTCGTTACGATCAACCATCGTAAGCGCGATACTGGACGCATGCGCCGTGTTTCGCCGCGAGCGCCCGCACGATCCGCTCTGCCGCGCAGGCGCGGGGAAACGGCGGAACGCGGACCGCGCGCTAGATTTCAAAACAATGGGAAACGAGAACGACGATGACGTAAACGATTCCCTTTCGTACGTGCCGCGTGCGTAAGGACGTATTTTATTCACATTTCTAGCAGTGTAATTTAATTTCAAACTCGGTTTAATTTCCTCTTTATTGTTTCTGATTCCTATGTTTATTGCTAGTAATTTCGATTATTTTTAGTCTCGATTCAACTTACTTTGTATCTTTTTCTAATTTTAAGAATTAGAAAGAGATAGAAAGTAAAGTGAAATAAAGATTAACGAACTAGGCGATCTGGGATATTTCATATGAAGCTATAATTTCGTTCGTAATTTTATGTCTTATAATTTTAAACTGTAACTATAATT